>NC_142855.1:18790378-19093409 GCF_061612785.1 Hesperophylax consimilis | reverse complement strand
ATATCAAATCAAATGATAAATAAACATAACGAACTTCATTTAACAAACTGTACTTACTTGTCAAAATTACGGGTTTTAAACAAACCTAACTCTATTGTTTTTATACAGGTTTTCCAATGAGAGGTGTTATTTTGAACAGCCCGCTATTTCGGTAGATGTTACTTTTGAAGCTATCATTTTTTGACATTTGACTAGTAGAAACTACGCCATTAATAAAAATGGAACGATACACGCTTCAACAACGCATTGAAATTATTAAAATTCACTTGAGTGAAACAAATGCAAAACATCTTGAGTGATGAGGCCCATTTCCACCTCGGTGGCTTCGTCAACAAGCAAAATTGTCGTATCAGGGGCTCGGAAAACCCAAGAGTTATTGTTGAAAAGCCTCTCTATCCTCAACGTGTGACTGTTTGGTGCGGTTTATGGTCCGGCGGAGTCATTGGACCTTACTTTTTCGAAAATGAGGCTGGAGCAACAGTTACGGTGAATGGATTGCGCTATCGAGAGATGATTAATGATTTTTTATGGCCGGAATTGGATGGTATTGATCTGGACAATGTTTACTTTCAACAAGACGGCGCTACGTGCTACACGAGCAACAAAATCATTGATCTTTTACGATCGAATATCAAAATAACACCTCTTATTGGAATACCGTGTACAATATACTGAAAAATATATATTATATAAGAATTATGTATTTCTAAATTTTAAATTATGTGTCATCGCTTTTGTATTAATTATAAATATTGTTTTATTTATAATATGAAGTAGGTACCTATATAATATGTGAACATATATATTTATAAAATTCTTACCTTCCAACTGTCCTAGAACAGAAGTGAACACAAGCACAACGGATACAATCTCTAGAAGAAAATAACGCATTATGATTTATTTTTCAACATTGAATTTACAAAAGGTATTGTAAGTTCCACTGCAGTTCTGATATGAAAGCACAATGGGATGCGTAGACCTCAACTATCATATTTATTCAAAAGATTTATCAGTTTGTTTGGCTTTTGGGGTCACACAAAAGATAACGAATTTGCGTCAGAAAAATAGAATGTTTGCAGCACGAGAGCGAAAATAAATTTAGCATTGACCAAATTATGAGATCGTAAAAAGAAATAAAAGCAGGAAATAGAAAACAGTACATGATTTTAGAATTTTTGTAATTATTGGCAATAAAAATAGATATATACATGGTGTTTAAAATTTTTCATTTATATCTAACTAGCTGATGTATACCCGGTGTTATCCCTAGGAGATAAACATAGACTTTTCTCTACTTTCTATAAATAAAATATGCATGTATTATATATACAGGGTGTATCGGCAAGTACCCGACAAACTTTAACCAGCTATTCCTCAGCACATTTGGAGTAAAAAAATTTATGGACGCTTTGCTGTCCGGTAATATTTTTTTTTCCATTAAAAACAAAAAATAAATAAAAAAATCCACACTCCGTCACTGTCACTTGCATTGTTTATCGCGTTCAACAGCTGTTATTAGCAAGTGTGTCAAAAAGTGTCCTCGATCTTTCGTACAAATACGTACAAAACTAAATAATAATAGTTAAAAATGAGACGAATGGTGCCGTGCCATTTCGTTGTGATTGTAAAAGCGCGCCAACGTAGGTACGTACGTACATTATTCAACGAAACTCGAACAAAATATTGCCAGATGGGTTTTCAAACTTTGACAAAGGATAAAACAGTGGTGACATGTGGTGAAAATATGAATAGTAAATTTTTTATTAAAAAAAAATGTTACCGGACAGCAAAGTGCCCATAACATTTTTTACTCCAAATGTGCTAAGGAATAGCTGGTTAAAGTTTGCTCGGGTACGTGCCGATACACTCTGTATATAAACCTTCCGGAAAAAATTCTCTGAATGATATTGAAAATCCTAGCAAAATCGTTGCGAGGTTTAGAAGAACTAAGCCCAGAAATAGACAGACACGGATAGAGACTTTATTTTATATTATTTAGAGATTAGACCTCCTACATTTGACATTGTTCACCGTAGTGAACATTTGAACTTAGATGCTGGATTACGTAACTTTGCCAATGTTCACAGTAGTAAACATTGTTTTTTTTTTGTAATTCTGAAAATGTTAGTTTTTTTTGCCATTTTTCCTCGACTGATTTCGACAATTCATTATCGTAACAGACACAGATATGAAATGCCTACACCAATACTGAAGGAACCAATGTTAGAAATCAAGGTAAACTTGTGTTAAAAGATGCCGATAAGAATTTATTCAAGTAAAAAAGGATAACGAATCAAAGAAAAGTCCAGATGAAAAAAAACATTCAAGATTCGAGGACTCAATTCCAGTTGTAGGATATCATCTATTGAATGCACATAAAAACATTCAAGTTTTAAGGACTCAATTCTAGTTGTAGGATATCATCTATTGAATGCACATAAAAACATTCAAGTTTTGAGGACTCAATTCTAGTTGTAGGATATCATATAATGAATGCACATAAAAACTTCAAGTTTTAAGGACTCAATTCTAGTTGTAGGATATCAACTATTGAATGCACATAAAAAGTATAAAAACATTCAAGTTTTGAGGACTCAATTCTAGTTAAAAAAAACTGAATTAATATTACTAAAAGGCCTGTGTTAATATTATTTAAAAAAATAAAACGCAGTGAAAACATTGACGGTAATTCATATTCATATTTTTTTGTAATTAAAAAATTTAATGAATACAAACGTATTGTAGGAATGTGTTATCACAATAATAAACAAGTACAATAAAAAGATATCTTCCAGATTCATGCCTCAGCAGTTACCAAACCGTTTGCGTCGACATTTTTATATGCCAGCTTTGTCTATGGCAATATCAAAACATGCTTTCATTTGGTGGGATTTTGTACCTCATTTTGACAGAGTGGTTTATTTATGGGTTGGAGTATTTCCGCTTTGCAATAAAATCCAAATAAATGCAATATTTCTGAATAAAACAAAAGAAAATACTCTTTCAAGTTTCATTATTGTAAATAAAAATATAATTTTTAATATATAAAAATTTTGAAAGGGAACTTATAAAAAAATAAAAAATGGCTAACCTTACGTTTTTTGGAACTAAAATTACCGATAACGAAAAATTATGTAAAACACACACATTTTATCAGACAATGCATTACCAACTTTACTGTCAACACACTTTTTTGTCATTTCATAAAAGTCGCTATCCGTGTCTGTCTGTTTGTGCGCTTAGTTCTTCTAAACTACGCACCGAATTTATATTTGGTTTTCACTATCATTTAGAGAATTTCTTCTGGAAGGTATATACAGGGTGTATCGGCACTAACCCGACAAACTTTAACCAGCTATTCCTTAGCACATTTGGAGTAAAAAATGTTATGTACACTTTGCTGTCCGGTAACATTTTTTTTCTTTTAAAAACAAAAAATAAATAAAATTTCCACACTCCGCTACTGCCCACAGTATAGGGGTAAAATAATTGGCAACGCCGCGCTACTGTCATCTCTTTCACACATATTCTGTCTCAAGTCCCGTGTGGTTCCCGCCACCCCGTCTCGTATCAGTGGTCAGTGCTGTTTTGGGAGTTCGCATGTCATCAAGTTTCTAGTTTCGTTTTTGTTTTGTTATCTAAGTTTTTACTGTTGAAATATGCCCCTCAATTATCCACCTGCCGAGCAAGCAGATATTGTTTTTGTTTATGGATTTTGCAATGGAAATTCACGAGCAGCCGTAAGGGAGTATCGCATGAGGTTTCCTGGAAGACGCGTCCCACACCATGCTACCTTTGTCCAGGTTTGTACCCTATCAATTGTTTATTGAAACTATTTACATTCATTGATAATGCCAAAAAGCGCTTTTGAAATTTAAACTGGGAACATTAAAAACATAACAAGGGGCCACCAACTTTAAAAATGTAAATTGTACTTTAGGTGATTTGTGTTCAGTGGTCACTAAACGGCGTTTTAAAAAGTTAATTAATTTTAATCTCTAATAAATGCATCATTCACTGCAATTGAATTCACTCCCTTTCTCACCATGGGATTATTTAAATTACTTGAATTCAATTTCACCCCTGTGAATCCAAGATATCAACCGTACCTAGTTAAGAAAATTATAATTTAAAACACTTTGTTATACATTTTACTATAAAAAAATGAAATAAATGAAGAGAAAACGTAAGTTTTCTGATATGTGCCTAAAATAAGTGTTCTTTAAAAATAAAATGAGTGAAAAAGCCCGCGATTGTTTATTTGACATTATTACTGAGCTGAATAATAAAAGCAGTTGTTATTTGTTGTTTTGTTTCAGATGTATCAACAATTGCGTGACTGTGGCATCGGACGGATTGAAGGCGCCGGCGGAGGACACAACATCGTTCCTGTGGCAGTTGAGGAGAGAATCCTGAACTTAATTACCGAAGACCCCACGCTGTCCGTGCGTCGGGTCGCTCTGATGATAGGACACAGGGAACACATGGCGGTATGGAGAGTTCTGAAGAAGCACGGGCTCAAACCTTTTCACTATAGGCGCTGCCAAGGCCTCATGGAGAATGACCACTTTTCCAGAGTCGTGTACTGCAGAAGAATGCTGCATAATGTCATAAGAGATGCAGACTTCATGAAAAACATATTGTTTACCGACGAAGCACAGTTCACTAAAACAGGAGTGCTAAATGTGCACAACTTGCACCATTGGGCTGAACAAAACCCCAAGCTTGTTCGGGAGTCGTCGAGCCAGGACAGATTTTCCATCAACATGTGGGCAGGAATCCTGGGAAATCAAATACTCGGTCCAATCGAGTTGCCTCCCAGACTAAATGGACCGATGTATTTGGAGTTCTTACAAGTGCAACTGGGCGAGATTCTGGAAGATGTGAACCTCGAATTACTACGGAGAATGTGGTTCCAGCACGATGGAGCCCCACCACACTATTCGATTGCCGTGCGGAACTACTTGGATGTCGAGTTTCCTGGTCGTTGGATAGGCCGTGGAAGTCCGGCCATTGCTTGGCCACCAAGATCACCCGACCTGACCCCCCTGGATTACTACCTGTGGGGGGCTCTCAAGGAAAAAGTGTATGCTAAGCCAATAGCCTCAAGAGAGCAACTGCTCGAACGAGTGATGGAAGCCGCTGCAGAAATTAAAGCAAATCCTGCAAACTTAAATAATCAAAATATAACAAGACTACACGCTTGCATCGAAAATAATGGTAGTCACTTCGAACAAATGCTCCAATAAAAAAATTAACATAAACTACATGTCCGCATTTTCATTTATTATTTATTGGTAAAATTCTCACAATGTCATTCATTTACACATCAATATTACCTACATATCAATATTTAATAAAATCTGTAGAAGAGTATGCCCGTCGGCATTCAACAAGTTTTTCGACAAGTGTGTCGAAAAGCGTCTTCTCTCTTTCCTACACACTAAATATTAATGGTTAAAAATGAGACGACTGATGCTTGTAAGCGCGCCAATACGTAAAAACAACGAAACTCGAATAAGAATTGCCAGGTGGGTTTTTTAATCGCTTTAATCTGACTTTAAACAATAATTAAACACGTAAAAATTATTTAATATAATATTACAGTACAGTACTTTGAACCTTCGCAATAAATTTATTTGATTTTAAGTTTAGTTTGTAGAACTCCATTTCAATTTAGAGATTTTTTTTATTTTAACAGTCTTATTAAAAAATTTATAAAAACAGTGTGTTTATAAACAAGTTCTGCTAGTTGTAATTATTATTACGCGTGACAGCTGTTTCACCTTCTGACGGCATTATCAAACTTTGGTAAAGCCACTTACAGACGACGTAAGTGATAACTTTCTTTTTTTATTATTCTGGCTTTATTGATTTCCGAGTAAATTGTCGTAAATTATTATTTGCTAATCCCAATATTATTTGCTAATGCTAATAATTAAGTGAAATTTTAAACAATGCAATAATAGGATTATTGCATTGTTAATTTCACTTAATGTCGTTGGTATTTCCAACTGATGACTCAGGGGTTTATTTCCCTGAATAATTAAGTATTTTGGGGTCTAATTATTATGCATTTCATTACATCCGATAATTTAAACAATTTTTATGTTGAATTGGGGTAAGTTTTATGGCTAAGGGAAGGAGTGGAAGGTGAGGAAGTACCTGGATATTCAGATCTGGTCACCAAATACGGCTAGTCATTTCAAGCAACGTTTAAATTCTAAACCTGGATATTCAGATCTGGTCACCAAATACGGCTAGTCATTTCAAGCAACGTTTAAATTCTGAACCTGGATATTCAGATCTGGTCACCAAATACGGCTAGTCATTTCAAGTAACGTTTAAATTCTAAACCTGGATATTCAGATCTGGTCACCAAATACGGCTAGTCATTTCAAGCAACGTTTAAATTCTGAACCTGGATATTCAGATCTGGTCACCAAATACGGCTAGTCATTTCAAGCAACGTTTAAATTCTAAACCTGGATATTCAGATCTGGTCACCAAATACGGCTAGTCATTTCAAGCAACGTTTAAATTCTGAACCTGGATATTCAGATCTGGTCACCAAATACGGCTAGTCATTTCAAGCAACGTTTAAATTCTAAACCTGGATATTCAGATCTGGTCACCAAATACGGCTAGTCATTTCAAGCAACGTTTAAATTCTGAACCTGGATATTCAGATCTGGTCACCAAATACGGCTAGTCATTTCAAGCAACGTTTAAATTCTGAATTAATTAATCAATTACGAAAAAGCGTGGGGTTAAGAATATTTTTTTTAAATTATAGTTGTAATTTATTGTCGATTTTTTAAAAAAATTGCGATATTTTAAATAAAATTTAATAATTATTGTTTAAATAAATTAGCAATCTGGCAGCATTCATTTGCAGGTGGTCAATCCAATGCAGTCATGACGTTTATGTGAGTGCTTTCCTTTGTCTCAGTGTGTTGCGCAGCAGTTTTATATGAACCGTTTTTTGATTCATCGGGATTGTTTTTAAAACTATACATTCTTTGTACCTTCAAATTAGTGGAAATAAACTTAAGTGTGTCAAGCTGCTCGTTATATTCCGGTAATTCTGGAAGGCTTTTAACATAAGCAATAATATTCATAAATCACATTCCGCGAAGTTGTAAATAACTAAATTTATTAAAAAATATACGTTGTAGGATAGCCTAGCAAGTAACATTTTGACAGAGCACTTACGGTGATTTAAAAAACAACGGCGCTGTTCAAATAATCCAATTATTATTATTGATAAGTACCTAAGTGAGGAAAATTGTTTTTAAAAGTGCTCAGAATTATTGGACTTCGATTATAAATTCAGGAAATCTACTAATTAGTTTCTTAGTTTCAAAATTAGACTATTTAATACGTGAAACGCGTAAGAGGTGAAACCAAAGCATTCCAGAGGTGAAACAATTTAGATACAAAAATAAAACTGATGTGTACAATACAAGAAGACAATCAGTGATTCGCATACGAAAAATGTGAATAATCATTATTGTTAAATAAAATATTTCTTTTCTGGTACTGGATTATGTAATACGGGCTTCGTTCGCAGCAACACGCGAGAGTTGCGATGTTGCTTTCAAATTTTGACAAAGGATAAAACAGTGGTGACATGTGGTGAAAATATGTTTAATTAATTTTTTATTAAAAAAAAACGTTACCGGACAGCAAAGTGCACATAACATTTTTTACTCCAAATGTGCTAAGGAATAGCTGGTTAAAGTTTGTCGGGTTAGTGCCGATACACCCTGAATACAAGCATATTATATTTAAATAAAGTAAAGAAAAGTAGATGTTTTGTAATCAAGTCGTAAAAATATATTTTCGGACGATTACATTGCTAACGCTTACTAAACCTTATGAGATACAACAAAATAATGTACTACGGAATTGTATATCTTACAAAGGTCTACAGAAAAGTCCTGGATGGTATATGTCTATCTCCTAAGGATAACCCCCAGTAACGCCGGGCACATGTCTGCTAGTAATCAATAATAAAAAAAGTCAAATTGCATTTGGAACCTTTGATTTCATAAAGGTGCACATTTCAATTCTTCTGTGGTTAAATTCCGTATTTAAATAAAAATAATGTGGTTTTCTCTTTCTAACACCTTTTAGATTATATTCCTCACCATGACAGTAAGGGAGATACAACGATTTTTATGAGACCGTACGAGTTGTTCCCAAAAGCAAAAAGATTAGCCTGAAGGGTTCAGAAATGTTTCGCAAAAATCGTTTGAATGGTTTTGCTAAAATATTGATTAGAGATAGGAGTTTTACTTTGCCATAAAACTAACAAGAAGGTGAAAGGTAGAGGAATATAGGATAAGGATAGGGATGGGATACACTCACAATACATTATATTCTCATGCATTCATTTGTGATCGAAACTTCCAGGCCTTATATCTTCAAAAGCACGCCCTTCAGCTAAAAACAGGAACCTTCTTCATGGATGGGGGATAGAGGGCTACCACATCATATAATTACCTTTATTGTACCGGGACTCGTTTCTGACTTTTAGCGACACACTATTGTACACTCATTTATATAATATATATTGATTGATTAATCTGCGCCCGCTGTGGCTTTCTTATAATTCCAGTGAATTATTGACTTCTCAGCCGGCTGTTGACATTTTCCCCAATTTCGACATACGTATCCCACTGTTACATTATTATTATTATTATTATTTAGTAAGCAGGCAGCATTCTGCTGATGTGCTCATGTCTGCTTTCACAATAAGTTTAACAGTAATTGAGTTGTTTTAAATTTAAAATAAGTTAATACTTTCTTCTCTCCAAATAAGAATTCAATGAAGCTTTAAATAGGTTTATATTATAAGAATGGATGACATGTTGGGGAAGTTAGTTCCATGCTTCCACTACTCTATGTTAGTAGAATGGATGACATGTTGTGGACGTTAGTTCCATGCTTCCACTACTCTATGTTAGTAGAATGGATGACATGTTGTGGACGTTAGTTCCATGCTTCCACTACTCTATGTTAGTAGAATGGATGACATGTTGTGGACGTTAGTTCCATGCTTCCACTACTCTATGTTAGTAGAATGGATGACATGTTGTGGAAGTTATTTCCATGCTTCCACTACTCTATGTTAGTAGAATGTATGACATGTTGTGGAAGCTAGTTCCATGCTTCCACTACTCTATGTCAGCAGAATGGATGACATGTTGTGAAAATTAGTTAAACACACATATGTTGTTGTTAAGAAAGTCGATACAACGAAATTATTCGATAATCATATTGCACGTATATATTTATGTTCGGTGAGTGTTCCCGTTATTACAAATAAATCTTTAAATGTTCATTATTTTTTCAGGTATGCAGAAAACGCGAAAAGACTACAACGTTTATTCCACGATTGTCCCACGTCCCCGCGAGAATTGGTGGGATTTTACGCGGAACACGCCGTGCGTACAAAAGGCGCTCACCACTTATCGATTTCAACACAATCGTGGTTGCTGGACGTGCCACTGTTAGTGCTGGCAGCACCCAGCGTGCTTTTGGCACCAATTGTACTGCTGACCCCTGTAGTGGTGCTGCTTGCTTTTGCGATGCTGTGTAAAAAGTGCTATGGTTATTCGCATAGAACAGAGTTTAAAGAAATAAGTGGAAATAAAATTAAGAATGATTAGGCAATTATTACTTCAGTGTTAATAATTAGCTAGTGATCACTTAGGTGTAACTAAGTAATTACATAAGTGTAAATAATTAATTAGGTTAGTTAAATAATTACTTAAGTAAAAGTAATCACTAAATAGTAAATAATTATCTGAAAGTAATCACTTGAGTATATCTAAATAATTATGTGAAAGTAATCACTCGAGTTTACCTAAATAATTATGTGGAAGTAATCACTTGAGTGTACCTAAATAATTTTGTGAAGGTAATCACTTGAGTATACCTAAATAATTATGTAAAAGTAATCACTTGAGTATATTTAAATAATTGTGTGAAAGTAATCACTTGAGTATATCTAAATAATTATGTGAAAGTAATCACTTGAGTGTACCTAAATAATTACGTGAAAGTAATCACTTGAGTGTACCTAAATAATTACGTGAAAGTAATCACTCAAGTTTACATGAATAATTATGTGAAAGTAATCACTTGAGTGCAACTAAGTGCTAAATGTAAAAGAGCAGTAAGTTCCTTTATTTTTACATTACCGCCACACGGGAGGCCCTGAGAAAAAAAAATTACATCAGGGCCAGTGTCATCTTTGGGGATGCTGTGTGGAGGGTCTTTTTAGGGAAAGGAAGTTGGTAAAAGGTATGAGGGGTGGGTAGGAATCTGAGCCACACAGTAGATGGGCAAACGCATATGCCGTCAAGGACCAAGACAAACCTCACCCCACGAACCCGGGCACCCCTGCTAATTCACCAAACGTAGCAGACTACTTGGCAAGAGTGTTGGTTATCCAATAAGTGGTTCCATACCGTCCCCCCAAATTGAAATTCTCTTGGGCTGGAAGACACAGAGGTGACTGGTTTGAAATCCAGTGAGAAACAACAAAATCATAAATTAAACAAACAATTTTTAATAACATTATTTATTTACACATTATTTGAAAATATAGTTTATATTTTAACATGAAAAATATTATATACAATTTCACAAATTAAAAAAATATTAATTATAACGAAGGACAAAAGTAGAACGAATGCTATAGAAATGAGATCCCCGAGGCGTATATGTGGTAAAACTTTGTATGGCCATGTTAAAAATGAGGAGATCCGGAAAGAAATCAAGGCTGATGTAAGCGTAATGGGTAAGATTAAGACAGGGACGCTTAGACGGGTTGGGCAAATAGAGCAAATGAACAAAAGTAAGGTTGATGGTAGAAGTAGTCAGGGTCGCAAGACGTGGCACGGTCAAGTGAGTCTAATATTGAGTCGGTTCATGTCAAGTGTCAGAATAATATGAATGAATCAAGGAGCGTGTGGCGGAGTATCCTCTCTGCCTACCCCTGTAGTGAAGTGGCATTATGGTTAGATAATAAATAAAAAATTCTTTATATAGTCACATAAAACTATTATATAGCGAATTCTTAAAGAAAAATTTGACCATCTAGGACCCTCGCCTTGCTGGGGCGCCGCTCTAACAACTGAGCTAATGGGACCCTATCTCCTTCAGTCATATTAAACTGTATCATACTTCAAACATTGTCTTCAATAATTAAATATTACAATTTGAGGTTTCACTCGTTAACCTGTGGTGTACCAGGAAATTCCAAGCTCAATTTCCAAAAGCTCAAATTCTAAAATCAAACGTCAAGTGTCCACTTAAATTTTTTTTGTGTCGCATTAAATAAGTATATGATAACAATTCTTCCAGATTTCGGTAGTTTATACAACTGTTGTTACTAATAACATTATTTTGTGCAAGAAACCTGTAAATAAATAATGCTAAAAATATAATTATTCATTATGACGTAAAAATTTTGACATTTCTATGATAATCTTACGAAGTTAATTTTCATCACTTTTCTTGGGTGAAATATTATAAAAATTACATCAAAATAATGTAGATAAAACTATCTTTCTGATGATACCTCAAATCTATTATTTCCACAATCAATTTATATCAAAAATAATGAAAGAAGACGCTTCGACACTTTGATGGTTGTAAAACGCGGCAAATATTTCGTTGGCATTCTACAGAAAAATTCTTTGTAAATAATCTGAAAAGCTAGAAGTCATTCCGGTATTTGCTGGGTAAAGAACGAGAATAGCCCAAGCGATTGTGACCTTGTTCTTCATACAAATTCTTTATACATAAGGGTCAAAATCGCACATAAACTATTATAATTTTTTTTTTTTTTAAATTCGTAGATAATGTGCCGCACTCACATATGCGGTTCCGGGATACGACGGGTTAAGTTATTCCAAAAATAAATATTAATCCCATAAAATAAAAATAGGATATATTTATCCAAGACACTTTCCAGATTGCATTTAGTTCGAGTTGAATCTTACAATCATGCATAAAGACAGCAGCCAATATAAAGGTCCATTGATAAAATGAAGACAATGTTAAATATGACCGAAGGAAATAGGGTCTCATTAGCTCAGTTGGTAGAGAGGCCCCCCGGCGAGGTGAAGGTCCAGGGTTCAAGTCCTAGATACGACAGAATCTTTTTGTTTCAAATTGTCATTTGACAGTCGCTAAAATTGAATGATTAAATATTACAATTTGAGGTTTAAATCTAAGTTGTTACAAAAAATTAATTTTTCTTTATTGTATTTTGAGGCAAACCACTTAAGAGGAAAACCAACAGAAATGTGTTGTGTATCAAAAAATCTTTCTTGAACACATAACCAATATCATTCGCCGGTCTGGTAAGTCTGGAAAATTGCGTCTTATGTAAATTGGCAAAATAAAAATTAAACAGTAAGTACCTATATTATTCGCTGTTTCCAATCTAACTCAGCGTCCGCTGAGTTAAGCTTAAATTTGGTTTAACCCCTCAAACTAATTTGTTCGGTTTTGGGAACACTCCGTTGAGCCAATTGTTGTTCGCTTTTGAGAACAGCTCACTTGGTCCAAAAAAAAATTGTTGCATTTCCCTTACTGTCATGGTGAGAAATATGCTTTAAACGGTGTTAAGAGAAAATACCACGCTTTATATTCAAATTAACTACGAAACCATAGGTTCCGTAGTAAATTTGTCTAATAAAATGTGTTTTTTTTTTATAAGTAATTTAAGTTTAGTAAAAATTTTAATATATCAAAAAATATATGTTTATTTCTAATAATACAATTTAAATGCATATTTCATCACCTTTCAAAAACAGATATTAGTTTTTGGATACATTCAGAAATATTCCATTTATATGGATTTTATTGCAAAGCGGAAATACAAACAAATTTTCTGACCATCTGACAGCGTCTGAAATTTAACAATCAATATGCCAGAGGCCGGAGGGGTTAAACCACGTACCAATATAGACGGGATTGTGTGTAGCGACGCATATGAGGTGTGCATATTGGTGAAATCCCAGTGTTGTCCTAGTCTCGAAACGATAGAAGCACGTTTTGGGGGCGTCTCAGGGTGCCCGGTAAATTAAATTATTTTTTGAGCAGACCATCTATTTCAATGGCTTCCTCTGGACAGTCCTCAAAACACACAACTCACATTCCCTACTAGCAAATAAATAATTTATCTGTCGAAATAGCAAAATAAAGTGTATTAAATCAATTATTGTGACTACAATAATATATTGGAAAAATTTTTCCATTTGCGTTCAACTACTGCTTGATAGTAGATACGCAGGCCGCTGTGATGTTGCTTCACATGACATGGTTTGACGTGACGTGGCTTGATGTGACGTGGCTTGACATGTGATGCCGCGGCCGGCACTACCCCGTGGGTCCTCCCTGGAGGATGGCGATCGTGGAACGGATCTGCTCAACGGCTTTTCTGTAACGGAAAGGAGATCATATTGTCATTGAATTTGCTATGGCGGGCAATCATGCGAATTCAGAAAACCTCCAATGTTCTGTTTAACTGTTCTGTGGAACTGTCATATGGAACTGTCCTGTGGGACTGTTCTGTGGAACTGTCCTGTGGAACTGAACTGAACTGAAGCTGTTGAACCGTATCACTGAACTCAGTAACACCTTTGGGAGTGGAACGAGTTAAGCTACCGATTTTAGATTAATTACCGATTTTAGTCAACGTTTGCCGTGCGGCTAATGCGCGTAATATTGATAATTTATAAACTATATTATGTATTAGTATTTTTAATGATAAACTAATGTTTTAATACAAGGTTTTTACGCATAGCACAAAGGATAACAAATTATTATGAGCAATATCATTCACCTCAAATACCCATACAAATTGAAAAAACCTTCCGAGAAACAATAAATGCCGCCGACTGGAATTGAATCCGCAGTCCGAAGTGTTAATTTACTTCTTATGTGTCAATATTTCGCAGTTTTAAATATAGAATTAACAAATTGAGTCATCATTGTGAATAACAGGTATATAAGACAAATGACATGGATTTTTTAACATTAAGGCGATGCACTACGTTGTGTAATATTTTGAATCCAGCCGCTATCAATAACACACCTTACGTAGATGGCGATAAGGCTTAAATTCCCGCTTAACACCATCCACCTGTTTTGATTTATGCAAGAAAAAAACATGACCTAAAAGTGCCTTTTATTTTATTTTGTGGATGTCTAGGCACAAATATTTAAATGTTTTTCGATCATTTTATAAATAACTTAATTCGCCACATTATACAATAAAACCATAACAGAAAATCGGTTCGTAAGTAGGAGATTTTGAACTTTAAAGCAGTTTTCATAGGCCTTATACATTATTTTTTTCTGGGCTTATTTTTATAATTTAATTATCTAAAAAATACTCGATTATTTCAAAGGCCAAGATGTATTCTACTTGCAGTATTTAATTAAAGCATCTGAAACATTTCTAGGCGACTAAATTTTCAAACCAAAAACACATGATTTTGCATTACTACGTATTCCATAGCCTTAACTTCACACAGGAACCCTGAGGAAAATAATTTCCCTCAGGGCCTGTGCCATCTTTGGGGATGCTGTTTGGAAGGTCTTTTTAAGAAAAGGAAGGAGAGAAAATTCTGGGAAGAAAAGGGTATGAAGGGTGGGAAAGGAGTGACGGAGGTATGAAACCATCCCTCCCACTGTGGTGCAAGAGAGTCCTGCTGGAGGGATCTAAGGGTCTTCCTTCATTCATTCTATTCCGATCCGGCCCTTCACGCGGTTGGTGGGCAGACGTATCCGCCGCCAAGACCCAGCACCCCTGCAGAGGTGTTGGTTATCCGATAAATGATTCCCGGGGCGGCGGTACCCATAATCATAGATGAATATATAAGTACAGACTCACAAGTGCAGAGGATTATCGGTAAGGTTGGCCAGAACCTCCTGGCAGCAGAGCAGGAATTGCTGCAGTGGTGGTCCGTTGCGTTCCCAGGCGCGCGGCAAGCAGCTGCCTATGGCCCAGCACAGTTCTGCTCCATACACTATAAGTGGGAGAAAAACTTCATTTGGAGGTTCCCAAAGCTAATGGAATAACACCCTGAGTTACGTAACATGTGAATTGCATTAATTCGCAGATATGTGAAAAAGTCTGTTAACCCCTCAGACCTCTGGCATTTTCTGTCAGAATTTCCACCTTACAATAAAATCCAAATAAATGGAATATCTCGTGAAACACAAAGAGCTCAAAATGCATCAACTGGTCAGTAACCAAGTCGGTGTCGCGTCTGCTTCCCACCCAGGCATTGTGAGTTCAATTCCTCGGCTGGCTAAGTCCTCCATCATGACACAAACAAACTTTTTCCATTTACTGTAATGGCAGTAGGAGATTTTCAAATATTCGTAACACGGGAATGTTTGTTTATCTTTTAAAATGTGGTACAGAAAAGTGTGGCACAGTAGTGGTGTAGATACCTGGTGGACAGCAGCGCACCCCGGCCAGCAGGTACCTCTGCAGCAGGGCCCCGAGCGCCAGGGGGGCCAGCGTGGAATCAGCGATGGCCCCGTGCAAGGCTGCCAGGTTGGCCAGCAGGCGGGCCCCTCGGGCCGTCTGGCGCCGCAGGAACGCTAACCCTGCGCCTTTGGTTCCTTCCACCATGCTACAATAGAATACGTACAGTATTATATATAAATACAAATGTTATGGAAAGTATTAAACTTTATATACCCGATAACTTCTCACAAGTATATATATAAATAAAATAAACCTTACATATCTAAACCATTTTCCGCCACGAGTGGTGTACTGCAAGGTAGTCATCTTGGCCCAGTTTTATTTATTATTTTATAAACAACACAGTCAACTGCTTTAACCCATTACTGCTCAGGAAATCTCTATCGCTCAAGTGGTTAAGGGTACAAATCAATTTGCGCAGAGCTGGTAGGTGGCGTGCAAATTATTTGCTGCAAAACAACTGTAATTGAAACTCTCAAATTGGGTAAAAAAAGTTCAGCGCCAAAATCTAATATTTTGTCTAGTTTGACCCTTTTACAAATGCTTTATAATTTACTCTCGACAATACACTTACGTGAAAGATGAGTGAACACGTAGACGATCTGTTAAGAAGCAAGGATTTGCGCAGAAAAGTTCCAACAAACGGTTACCTTACTTTAGCGAACTTTACTTTTCTGCCCCGAGTATGGTTATTTCTGTTGTGTCCGGGGTTTCAGTAAAAACAACTTCAACAAACACAACAAACAAACGTAGTTTATTCAAGGCATTCTCGATTCCTTCTGGTGCCATCCACCTCATCGAAATGATTTTGCATCTTTTGTGACTTCATTGGTTGGTGTTCTTGAAGCTCAGTTAGAAGAAGCCAGTGTAGGCATATAATGTAAGAGAGGAGTGATCTCCAAGGATGTGAAGGACTCACCTCTTGGGCAGCAGCGGTATGAAGACGTCGTGCTGCAGAGCTGCCTGCGCGCGGCGAACAACGGCTTCAGCCAGCGCGGCAAGGTGGCGCGATGAGGGTCCGGCGCCCGGCATAGCAGCCACGCGGCGCAGCAGGGCGGCCAGACGGCGGGATTGAGCCGACGACATGGGGTCCCATGTGCCGTCCACCAGCTCTGCAGGAATTATACAAGTTAGCACTGCCTTCCACCAGCAAGTTTGATGGAGCAAATGCAAATAGAGTGGTGGAAGCCCGGAACAAACGAAGAAAGGATTGACTTATTGTGGAATTATATTAAAAGCTTTTAGTAGTAATTCTGTGAACAGTCGAACTGGCATCCAAAAAAGCATGTTTCTAATATTCTTTTATTTAATAAATCAAAACAAAAATTTTCTCTGAAATCATAAGATATGTAAGTAGGTACTTAAATACCTACCTACTTAATTAAAAATCATATATTTTAAGATTTTATTTTATTTCAAAATTTAGGACTTTTTGTCTTAAAAATTCAAGAAAAGAAGACAATTTGTTCAAAGAAACGTCACTATTTTAATGACAATTTCCTTTTTAAACTTTCTTCAGGCAGTTAGAAACCACGATATTGTAAAAATGCAAATAAGAAAGTCCAAATAGACATAAAAAAAAGAATCAATACTGAACAGTCAATGTTAGCCATCTAGTCAATGTTAGCCATCTAGTCAAAGTTAGCCATCTAGTCAAAGTTAGCCATCTAGTCAATGTTAGCCATCTAGTAAAAATTAGCCATCTAGTCAAAGATAGCCATCTAGTAAAAATTAGCCATCTAGTCAATGTTAGCCATCTAGTCAAAGTAAGGCTTGCTTGAATAATAAGTGGAAGCAGCAGATTTTCGAATATGAAAAAGTAACTCAAAAAAATTTACAAACAGACAAAATGCAAAACGGTTGAGTTAAAACAGGACATCCCTCAGTCAATAAAAAAACGGGCCGGTAATGGAGTTGGCAAATCAGATACGGGGTACCGGGTGCCATCCACCAGTTGTGCAAGAATGCAGTAAGTTATTTACACCGTTGTCGGGGGAAAAAGCCAGGATGAGAATGGAGCTGTCAAGTCAGCCTAATAAGATAATATAATGATGCAAGCAGATAAACGAGATGTTTGAAAGCTTCAACGGTTCTTTTAAAAAATAACAGAGGGTGCCACTTCTGTTTAAAATAATCTGAAACTGTACAGTCATTATGATCATCAGATTCTACGGGCTTCTGTGGCATCCGAAGACTGACTCACCCGTCAGCTTGGGGATGATGACCTTCATGACGATGTTGGGGATCAGCGTGATGTCGGGGTCGGCTGCCAGGGATTCCTCCGTCTCGGGCTGCTCATCTTCCTCTGATAGGCCGTACAGCATCAGGCCTCTGGGACGGAGAGAATAATTAAAGATAAATTAAATCAGCAACAACTAAGTAACCTTAATTCTTCCGCAGGGACACGCTAGTATCCGATACTCGAGCATTCAAGTATCCGATACTCTGCTAAGTAGACAATTGCTACCTAGAATCCGTCTGTCTGGAATCAGACTATTCCCTTAGGGCGCGCCAAACAAAACTAAAATAGTTAAGTATGTCTGAAAACAAGATATCGACTACTATACCTTCTGACGGGCGTGGGTTTAGATATGTGTGTTGTTTCTTAACGTAGGTAGGTAGTTGGGGAACGGAATTCAAAGAGGGAGTGTTTTTCGGATTGACTTATAGTAAATGTTTAAAGTTCATCAGTTCATCCGCAACACGGATGACGTGGCAGCAAAGGTGTACCCTCAGATCTCCAGACCTGAGACGGAATTCTCAGCTGTCAGACGATCAGGGAAACTGGACGTTACATGTCCATGGTTTCCAATGAGATCCTATCGTCCGGTAGAGTGGCACGAAGGTAGCAGGGAACGAAGCGGGAACGTGGTTTAGAATAGAAGGAAAAGGAACGGACTCAAAGGTTATTTACGGTTGACGACCAAATCCATCCAGACGCGGATTGTAGGATTAACGTCGGATTACACTTCAACACGGCATTCTCGAAAAGAACATGGCTTCACGATCACGTTTCACCTTCTGTTGCGGCGTGAATGGACTGTAATTGCGATATTTTGTGAATTTGTTTGATTTGACTAACCAATATCTCCAAGCTGTCGGCACCTTTCCACTTTGCTCTGCGGTAATCACCGGTAGGGTAATTGTTAGTATTGGAAGAGAGTTCAGGAAAGGGAATGGTGATATTGGGTTTGCGAAATCGTCAATGCGTTAGAGATTGCTATTTCTTTTTATGCACTTCGTCACGGCGATCTTTTGCGGTATAACATTTGCTGTTTACAGCGTGGCGCGGTGGTTTTAATACCTCAAGATAGGTTATGCGGAAGCGGTAGGTCGGTTGAACCTTGCGGCGCGGTAATTTTAACACAACTGACCAATGTAGGTAAAAGCGCGGGACCCGGGGGGGAAACAAACCGAACCAAATACTATATGCAACAATTATAACTGGCCCGAGCACCCTCTTTACTCGGGTTTTACACATCCCACAACGGGAATTTAATAAAAAAATACGCCACGCATATTTTTGTTAAGATAACATCGGCCTCGTCGCGAATTAACACCCCTTCTCAAATTAAAACAGCGTGCACAAGACCATCGCGGACCTATCGAGCAGGTGCCCCCTAGCCGTCCCGGTATATCCGTGAGAGTGACCTCCTTCCGCTCTCCCCTCTCTTGCCACCTGTTGCCATAGACAATAGGAACATATTCTAGCACAACAGTTCTTACTTTAAAAACAACGGAGTCGCGAATTAGCAAATTATGAATTATAATTCTGCATCATAACAACTCGACCATTCAAGTATACGATGCTCGACCTTCCAAGTATCCGATACACGACCATTCAAGTATCCGATACTATTACTAATGGTCGGTAATGAAAATCTCAAATCATATCTATTTTCTAGTATGAATAAATGGACTAACCTGTACCACTGCATCTTTTCCCAGTCTGGGGCATCTTCATCCGCTATTGGATTCCACAGGAGAAGCTGGAACAATAATATACCATTAACATTTGTACCCGTCGAATTTTACTCGGTACTTTGACCTGTTGAACATTATTATACATAACTCGTTGTTCTCGCTCTTGTTCGTTGGTATTTTTTGGCGTAAATAGTGAAAGCGAATTACTAAGAGCTAATAGTGAAAACTAATTAATTAAGCGCCCCTGAGGTGATATCTCACAAAAGCGGCACTATACAAATTGTCCAATAAATAAAATAAAAAAATACTGTTAGTTTTATTAATTAATTATGTAAAATGATGTCAAGCAAATGGTCGCCTCAGACCTTCCCCACGGCAGTTGATTCGTTTGAGATAATCTTCAATTACTTTATCGTAAAGTTCTTGGGCTATCTCGGCTATAACTTGGCAGATGTTAGTTTTTAGGTGCTCCAACTTTGCATGTTTGTTGGCGTAGACTTCACCTCAGAAAACACCACAAAAAAAATCTAATGCGTATGGTCTCGGCGGCCGCAGTTGGCAGTAGGACGATTTAATTGACTGTGATCTTCCCATAAATGTCGATACAGAATTTTTATTGCTGTAGAATAATTGAACAATTTTAATTCCTCGGGCCTCGCGCATATTCCGTCAGAAGGTCGGTCTTTGCAAAAATATACAAAAAAAAAAAAGTGTATAACAGACGTTAAAGTCACCTCAGTTTTTTGTCGTTTCATATAAAAATAATTAATAGTCTCATAAGTTTTTTCAAATGCAGTCCGAACCTTTGGTTTCATAAAGGTATACATTTTAATTCTTCTGTGGTTAACTTCTAGATTTGAATATAAAGCGTGGTGTTTTCTCTTTCTAACACCGTTTAGATCATATTTCTCACCACAACAGTAAGGAAGACACGAGGATTTCTTTGAGAACAAAAGATCGATTTTGTAAATGTGTTGTATCAATTGATGTGTTAAACGCGCGCCATTAATGCCAGATATCTAATTTACAGTGTTGCCAATTTATGCAACTCAAATTGAATCTATAAGTGGTATACATACTACAAACTGCCACTAGAGACCGCAGCAATATCTAATATTATCACTGAACGGCTAATGAAAGAAGATTAAAAGGAAATAGAACTTATTCTTTATGCTTTGCTTATAGTGCTGTCCTGCATTTTCACATATATTATTTTATTTATCTAATCATCGTTGTTTCGTAATGACGTGTGTCATTTTTCTGGCATTATCAGTTTTGTTCTGCTCCCACCAACCATAGAGCAGGAATTCAAACTCCGCGCTTGATTTTTTACACGGAACGGCACGCACCGAGGAAAAAGTGGGGCAAATAAAAATTCAACTGTCATCGACAAAAGACCGGAGAAAAAAACTGCCGTTAAATCTCATTATTCTTCCCAAGTGCAGGCCCCACTGGACATCAAAACAAAGAATCACCAAACCGGTAAGTGCAGAAATCTGGGGATTACTTTAGAAGGATAATGCCTTTCTCTGCCCCAAATTAGGGTGACGCAATTATAGCATCATCCCACTGTCGTCTTTTTAACCATTTGTCTAAAAATGTATTCTTCTTTTATGCTACACACTTTATGAATTCTTCTCTTTCATATATTCATCTAAATTTAACACTACTAGCAATCATCACGTTAGTTTTAGCTGGAAAGCAATGTAGTTAGAGGATCTACCTTCAGGCGAAGAAAGGGCCCAGCTAGCTTGGGCAGGCAGAGGGCGGCGTACGCCTCCAGGTAGGCGGCCTGATCGCGGCGCCTCCAGCCCTCCATGCGCGCCAACACCGCTGCCAGCGATGAAAACTCCTCCAGGGTGTCGGAGAAGAGCACTCCGGCGTCCGCCAATATCTGATCTGGAACCAGCAAACCAGAGGTGATAAGCATTAAGGTTACATCTCCCATAGATGAAATATCCTCAACATAAACCACATTAACCTTTCCTTATCTGTAGTGTGCATTTACTACACATTGCTTCTAATAACTTTAATAACTCTATAAATATAATAAATTCTGGGTTCAGATTTTAGGTATTCCTCCGTTATATATTTATGCACTGAATTAAAAAAAATAACATTTTACATAGTTTTCAAATTCATTTAAAAATCAGAGATTTTTGTTAAAAATCGGAAACAAATACACCAATACAATCAACCGTGTGACAATGCTACGCGAAGAGCGTGCGAGGAAATGACACACTATTGATGTCCCGCTTTAGTTCCATGAGAAATCCACACGTCCGCAGTTGTATAAAGGCAAAAGGTTGGTTGTATAAAGGTAAAAGTTGTATAAAGGTTGTATAAAGGTATAAGGTTGTAAAGGTAAGGTTAAAAAGTATACTATGCTTTGTTTCAATCACAAATAGAGTACGGGATAACTGCACGGGATGGAGATCTGCGATGAGCACTCACACTGGGCGGCTAAACATAACCCTAAAAGGAGTAGAATAACTTTCAAAAAAGTCAAAGTAAAAGTTTCTAAATACTTTATTTTTAGTTTTAAAATGGAGATTGAACAATTTGCCAATTGGTTGTGTGGACGATTAAGCAGTAAGGCGACGACTAGTCACATGATAATGAGTAGCTTCACAACTCATACTTGTGTTCGACAGATTACATACGGAATGAGGGTGGGTTAGGTTATGTTAAGTTGGGTTAGGTTGACCTACCCATGGTAGTGCTGTAGTTGGCCAGCTCCTGCTGCGGCACCTCCTGGTCGCTGGAGTCTCCGTCCCGGTGTGGCTGGGGCGGCGCAACCAGCTCGCGCGCTCTCCGCCTGCGCAGGCGTCGTCCCTCGCGCTCTGCGATCCGCCGGCTGCGCTCCTCGTCCTTCTTGCCGACAACTGCCAAAGCGATACCAACAGAAGTGTGATTAGAATGTTACCAACCAAAAATACAGACAGCAATCAACCATATAGACCAGAGAAAAGTGTTGGGTTACATAAAACCAGATAAAGAGACAATACAGACATCAGAATATACAGGCATTAACAGAATACAGACTATACAGACAACAGAAAATCATACCGCCCAGAGGAAGGCGGGTGACATAAATCCGGACATAGACAATACAGACATCAAAAGACAACACAAACTGGAAACAATACAGACATCAGGTATGTAAAAACTAAGAGACTATACAGACATCAATAGACTATACAGACATCAATAGATTACACAAACATCAAGAGACCACACAGGCAAGAGGAAAACGTGTGACGTAAAGCCGGACAGATATAAAGAGACAATACATACATCAGGTATGTAAAAACTAAGAGACTATACAGATATCAATAGACTATACATCAATAGATTACACAAACATCAACAGACCACACAGAGAAGAGGAAGACGTGTGACGTAAAGCCGGACAGATATAAAGAGACAATACAGACATCAGGTATGTAAAAACTAAGAGACTATACAGACATCAATAGACTATACAGACATCAACAGACCACACAGACAAGAGGAAGACGTGTGACGTAAAGCCGGACAGATATAAAGAGACAATACAGACATCAGGTATGTAAAAACTAAGAGACTATACAGACATCAATAGACTATACAGACATCAACAGACCACACAGACAAGAGGAAGACGTGTGACGTAAAGCCGGACAGATATAAAGAGACAATACAGACATCAGGTATGTAAAAACTAAGAGACTATACAGACATCAATAGACTATACAGACATCAACAGACCACACAGACAAGAGGAAGACGTGTGACGTAAAGCCGGACAGATATAAAGAGACAATACAGACATCAGGCTTAAAAACTAAGAGACTATACAGACATTAATAAATAGACTAGAGGAAAGCGAGTGACATAAAGCCAGGCAGAGATAAAGGGACAATACAAAACAATCAAAACACACTACAAACTGGAAACAATACAGACATCAGGCGTGTAAAAACTACGAGACTATACCGACATCAACAGACCACACAGACCAGAGAAAGGTGTTTGAGCAAAGTCCGGACAGTAGTTGGTTGACCTGTGGAGAAGAGGAAGAGGCAGACTGACCTTGAGCTGGTTGCATGACCTCCTGCGCCTGGTCCCGGACGTCTGCCCTGCGGCGTTCCGTCAGGTACGCCGCTTTCCGCTTGTGCAGCGTCATGGCGCGGGCCTCCAGCGCGCAAAGGGCCGGCATCTAGACAAGAGAAAATATATTACAATACATATATCCAAATTAAAAAAGAATGCCAGGCTGATGTAAGCATGGTGAACAAGATAAAGAAGGTTTGGACATGTAGAGCAGAAGAACAAAGAAAAGAATGCAAGGAGAATATATGACGCAAAAGTGATTGGTAGAAGTTGGGGACACCCGAGGAAGACACAGGACGATCAAATGTATCAAATGCTTGGAGCCGAACCATCTCAAGAAGAGCCAATCAAAATAACAGAAAGGTATGCATGTGAATGAAGCATGAGTGTGCGATGAGATAGGGGTCTATTCTCTCTGTCTACCCCGTAGAACCCTGTTAATTCGGACATCCAGAATTCACAATTTTTCCAAAAAAAACTCATTTCTAATTCGTAATTCAAAATTTATTTTAATCCGTTGATGAAAATATAGCATGTAATTTTAAAAAAATTTTATCTGTATGAAAATAAATTTTATAATTCTGTAAATCTTAATATGACAGGTTAGCTAAAACTCTCGTAAACATTTCATAAAACTCAAATCTCACTCGTCGGTCACAACCACAGACATAGGAATTAATAGACGAGAAGATAATGGCGAGGGGTAAAATCAACTGTTGAAGAACGAAGGGGGTTAAGCTGACTGTGATTCGTCAATAAATCAATCTGACAGTAAATAGGCATCTCGCATTATAATATCACCATTTAGTTCTTAAAAGTAAAATCTGCTCTTGAATGAATAGACATTTTTACATGGGAGCGCAAATTACTCGCCACGTTATGAACTAATTTGCGAAGTCCAAATTCGGCAAAGTAGTTTCTTCTGTTTGCAGAGTCGTAGTTAGTTTCAGAGTATTTAGTTAAGACACTTTTACAAATGTTTCATAATTTACTCACCCCAGTAAACAACGATGAGCACACTTGAGAATCGCTACATTGTGATGTGATAGTATATGTTTCTAAAACTGATCCATATAATACGGTGTGAATAAGCTTAAAATAAAGTAAAATAATGCTTATACAGGGTGTCCGGAAACTCGTAGTACAAGCGGGAAACTGGTGAATCTACATCACATTTGGAGTCGATTTTGTAGTATAATTTTTTTTTATTTGAGCTTTCGTTATCGAGTAAATCGAGTTTGAAGTTGATTTTTTTTTTTTTTTTTTTTAATCAAATTCTTATAAATTATTACTGAAGATCAAAGTACCCAACTAATTAAAACTATTTGAAAGTAAAACAAATGAAGAAACTCGGATTTGAAGCATTATTTTGAAATCACCCTTCATTTAACCCGGTGTAATCATAAAATATTTCTGCTCTGCAGGGTTAAAACATCTGTTATTCAACCCTAAACACCAGAAAAAACTTAAACCCTAAAATAGCCGAAAAATTTTTTTTTTTGGTTTTTTTTTTTTTTTTTTTGAAAATGCTCAAAAAAAAAAACTTTATGTTTTTTTGGGTTCCCCATGTGGTGTAGATTCTCCAGTTCCCCGCTTGTACTACGAGTTTCCGGACACCGTGTATATGGAATGTAATACGACAATTGGGTTTATTCTCTTTTTCACATCTATTTTTACAAGTTTTCATAGTACAAGTCAACATTTTGCCGTGTTATTTCGTAAAATGAACCGATGATGCCTCGACCATAGTTCGCACAAGAATGATGACGTCACGTTTTCAAATTTCACTTGAGGCCATACGCGAGCACAGCCGGCTCCAATGGAACCGGTATGGGGAGTGGGGATAATACGCTTTTAATCACTTAGGGCAGGTCTACTAATATTCATATGTCTATGGTCACAACGGTAATCGGCAGCGAAATTTCGGTTTACTTGGAAATGTCGTATATTAACGAATTTACAATGAATATCTGAATCTGAAGGGTCGACCACGAAATTTCGATGGTCGTTATGGTTTTAATTTGAATACTTACTGGGCTTCCTGTGGATTTCGAATTAACGGGAATTTATTCTACTGAAGTTAAGGAGAATTAATTAATTAACGGGAATTAATTAATTAACGGGAATTAATTAATTAACGGGAATTAATTATTGGGAATTAATTAATTAACGGGAATTAATTAATTAACGGGGATTAATGAATTAAAAGTGAATAAATTAACTATTAGAAATTAATTCTATCGTAGTTAGCAAGGTATGTTTAGGTGAGGTTAGGTTAAATTTGTTATTTGTTTATTATTTTTGTTCACGGACGGAATGTTTTAAAAAATATATTTGTCACCTTTTCATCAAGGCATTCCACCAGGTCTGTGATGTACGCCCTTAGCCTCTGGTAGAACTCGTACCGAGAAGCTAGTTGTGGCGCTCTTTTCTCACTGCCCTCCCTCTTCCGCTGCAACTTACACAGCTCCTCACCCATCTGCTCCGCTTCCAGCTTCCTGACGGTCTGCGCAGACCGTAGGGCGGTCAATCTGACCAAATAGAAAAATTCATTAGTTTTTTACTACATTAACTTCTTGAACGTCGGAATAGGAAAATCCACAACTGTTGAGCGAGAATTTGCAGAAAATATACAGTAGAACCCCGTTAATTCGAACCCCGATAATTCGAAAAAACGCGTAATTCGAAATTTTCGCCAAAAAAATTTCCGCTGAAAAATTTTTTCATACAAAATTTTTTTTAATTCGAAATTCGTTAATTCGTAATTACCATTCATTCAAGTATAACCACGTAAAAATACATTTTTCGGCGTTTTACCGCCACGGCTGACTTTTAGATTCAGATTTACGAAATATTATGATTTATTTTCGCAAAAATCAAATTTAATGTATAAAATTTCCGCTGAAAAATTTTTTCATACAAAATTTTTTTTAATTCGAAATTCGTTAATTCGTAATTCGAAATTTATTTTTGTCCGCGCACGAAAATTTGTTCGTGTAATTCGAAAAAATTTGATTTTTGCGAAAATAAATCATAATATTTCGTAAATCTGAATCTAAAAGTCAGCCGTGGCGGTAAACCGCCTAAAAATGTATTTTTACGTGGTTATACATCGTCCTAATTAGTATTATTTTTAGTAAATCTGAATCGATTTACACTGGAATGTCGTATTTTTTCAAATTTATTTCGAATATCCGAGTTTGAGGGGCCGAGAAAATACGTTTTACGCAGGTATATGTCGTAGTTTTACGAGTTTACACCAAATATCTGAATTTAAAGGGTCGGCCGCGACAAAACTCGGCCGCAAAATTTCGATTAACGCGTAAATGTATCGTATTTTTACGAATTTATTTAGAATATCTGAATTTTAAAGGGCCCGCCGCGACGGAAATCGGACGCGAAATTTCAATTTACGCGGTAATATATCGTATTTTTACTAACTTTATTTCGAATATCCGAGTTAAAAAATACGGCGCGACGGAAATCGGCCGAAAAATTTCGATTTACGCGGAAATATGACATATTTTTATGGATTTACTTCAAATATCTGAACTTAAAAGGCCGGTCGCGACGAAAAACTGCCGCGCATTCTCGATTTACACATAAATATATCGCATTTTTGCGAATTTATTTAGAATATCTGAATTTAAAGAGCCGGCCACGAAGGAATACCGCCGCGAATTCCCGTTTTACGCGGAAATATATCGTGTTTTTACGAATTTAAATTCAGATATTTGAAATAAAGGGCCGGCCGCGACGGAAAAAATCACCGCGAATGCTCGATTTACGCGGAAATATATCGTATTTTTACGAATATCTTAATTTAAAGGGTAGGCTGCGACCGAAATCGGCAGCGAAATCTCGATTTACGCGTAAATATATAGCATTTTTACGAATTTATTGCGAATATCTGAAGTTAAAGGGCTCGCCGCTGTGGTAATCGGCCGCGAAAATAAATAAATAATTGGTTTTAATACGAATTTACAGCTAAAATACCACCTGGATTTGAAGAGGCGGCAGAGAAAATCGATTTTCGGCGTTTTTTTTTTTTTTTTTTCATAAAATTTCGAATTACGTGGGAATTCGTTAATTCGAAATTTGATTTTTGATGTCCCGTGGATTTCGAATTAACGAGGTTCTACTGTATTCATATTATCTTATTATTCATATACAGGGTATCCAGAGATAAAGCGCACAAACTTCGGAAGGTAATTCCATATGATGGCAGAAGTAAAACCTAGAAGGACACCCTGTATATTTCATGTTTATATTTTAAGACGATTCCCCGTATTAGTGGAATTTATCTCTAAAAAATCTCCCAGGAGAGACGAATGTCTGAATCCATCCCTCCCACCACGCAGTACTTGTGGAAATGCATCCGCCACCAAAAACTAGACAAACCTAGTGAACCACCTGTGGCAGGGGTGTTGGTTATCCAATAAATAGTTCCTGGGGCGACGGTACCCATACCAACATCCCAAATTGTAAATTGTTGCCAGAGAAATAAAAAAAAAAAATTTCAATTTTTAAATTTGTAAATTTTCTTGTCGGAACGTATGGAACTATGTCGCCACCTTGTTGGGCAATAAAGCGAGGCGGGTTAAGGAAGAGATTTGTTAATGCGGACCTTGATATAAGCAAATCTTGCAGCGCACACAAAAACAAGGCAGTTAAATGACCTGTTCTCATGAAGCAGTTCTCTCACAAGTTCTCTACAGCTTCTTATCCAAAAGAGAAGCACAAGTCGCCCACGCATGTGATGGGCTTGTAATTTGAGGAGATCTGCAGGCTGCCCAGGACAGACGGCTCATAAAGAAGATTCAGCAAGTGTCAATTAGGTCAGCTCTCACCTGATCTTTAGCGCCTCGGCGAGCTGTGCCGCGGTGAAGGGGCCCTGCCCGGCGGGGGCCAGCGGGCGCAGGTGCTCCCGGGACAGGGATGCCTCCGACACCTGGGCAGGGGCCACCGCAAAGGGGTTTATCTCCGCAGAGTCTGCAATGCGTAAGGCTTGAGTTAGTGTTAAGGAGATGCTCAATACAAGGTTGGTTATGATGGCAGTATTTGAACAAGATGCAGTGACGGGCACAAATATAGCTTAACCTCTTAAGGACCGATCCACGAGTCTCTTTATGTAAAGAAGAGTATCTGTGGCGGGCGGGCGGGTGGATTTGATTTTTATACATATCTACAGTTTTATAGCAAGACTGATGAAATTTTGCACATCTGACCTTGAAAACAAAAGAAAGTTCACTGTCTCTCAAGCCTGGGCAACGCTGGGGACTAATAAATAAATGAATTACCTCCAATCTGCTGAATAGTGGGCATTATGTAGGCAGCGCCGTAATATGACTCCTGCTGGGCGGCCATTATCTGCAACAAAACACACACAAATCATTAATACATACAACCCTACATCTAGAAACCTTTCTTTATGTGAACAAAACTTTTGCAATTTTCAAGAGAATAACGCGAAAATAGCAAAAACCCAGTGAAAAATATTATGACTTAAAAATTTACATATTCATGGAGATTCTGAATATTTTATTATATGTAGAATTTATAAATCATCATATAAAAACGAATAAAACACACCGTTTGGTTGAAAAAACTGTAAGTGATGGTCGCCAGTTCGTGGGGAATTCCCCATATTGCGGGGAATTTCTAAATTCTTCAAGAATCGGGGTTTTTGCCCTTTCGTTGGGAAAATGTGGGGATTCTGGGCATTTTTTTTGATTATCCAACAATATTGAAAAACAATTGTGAGATTTCATTTTAATTTCACAGCAAATTTACAAAAGTCTATTTTTAAAACCTGAATGAAAGAGAAAATCCGAAAATGACTAGATAATAAAAAAAAATGCTAATTTCAATAGAATTTTATTTCTATTTTTTTTATTTTTTTTTTATGATTAAACTAATGTTTTTAAGACAAGGATAACAAATAACTATAAGCAATAAATAGTTGCCTGAAATATCAATACTAATTGAACATGTCTCCCGAGTAAAAATAAATGCCGTCAACGGGAATGTTCGTTTGTTCAAAGTCTTAAATCTTCTAAAGTTCTTCAACGATTGCTTTGAAATGTTGACACAATGTTGCATTCAAATAAACGTGGGTTTTTATATACCTATATTATATAGATATCACCTGTGACAGGTAAAAACATGCTTTTTTCGAAAAACAGCACCATCTGTTGTACGTAAAAGCAATATGCGCTATTGCAAAGACAGACTGAGCCACAGCTAACGCGTGGCGGGGTACAGCTAGTTTTAAGAATAAAAACGTCTCGACTCCCGTACAAATATAGCGTCGGTTACCGGTGACGTCACGGGTCATGTCTATAGATTTGGTGCGTTTGGGAGATCTGATTTGTTAACAACTTCTACATATGTAATAGTTAACGATTTGTGCATTGCCACCCAAAACATTCCAATTGGTACACGTTGAGAATCACTGTTTTAAAGCATAAAATGCTGGATGCCGTTGCCATGTGGCAACTTCAGCATACAGATACAAACCTTGTATACCCGATAGACAACACCGGCACACCAGAAGTTAATGCAAACAAAATGTCGGTATCTTTACCTGACTATGTGTGACTGCTTTCCGGATCTGCTGCGACTCCCACTCCTCGCCTCCGCTGTCCACATCCGAACCTGCAAATATAGCGCACAGTCATAAACCAACCAACTATTCAATTTAGTTGGTCAACGATTGAGTATGTAAGTAGTTACTGCTTTTGACACCATGTAGTGGGGCAGTCGTAGAGGGCAGGGTAATATAAAGCTGCACTTTCGCAGTGCATATTTTAACGAGGCCACTAAATGTGGTGAACGTATGTCTGTCGGTATGAAAGAGACAGGCATATCTGAGTGAGACAGCATGACCGAGACGTATAAAAAGGCGTGTCTGTTGTAACTCGTCCTCTCTTTGCAATAACATCTCGAATACTGTCCATTTGTATAAATACTTGAAGCAACCTAATTAAACCAAATAGTATGGAATACCAAACGTATTTTATTTACAAATTATCTGAGTGATCGGCACGGCAGATCACCACAATATATAAAAGATTTTTTTGTCTTCTTTATTGATTTCAATGTACAAATGTATTTTCTTTTTTTTCTTTCGTTTTATTTACTTTTACAGGGTGTATCGGCACGTACCCGACAAACTTTAACCAGCTATTCCTTAGCACATTTGGAGTAAAAAATGTTATGGGCACTTTGCTGTCCGGTAACATTTTTTTCAATTAAAAACAAAAAATAAATAAATAAATCCGCACTCCGTCACTGTCATTGGCATTGTTTCTCGTGTTCAACAGCTGTTATTAGCAAGTGTGTCAAAAAGCGTCCTCGCTCTTTCATACACACTAAATAATAATAGTTAAAAATGAGACGAATGGTGGCATGCCATTTCGTTGTGATTGTAAAAGCGCGCCAATATATGTACGTACGTACATTATTCAACGAAACTTGAATAAAATATTGCCAGATGGGTTTTCAAAGTTTGACAAAGGATAAAACAGTGGTGACATGTGGTGAAAATATGAATGGTAAATTTTTTATTAAAAAAAATTGTTACCGGATAGCAAAGTGCCCATGACATTTTTAACTCCAAATGGGCTAAGGAATAGCTGGTTAAAGTTTGTCGGTTACGTGCCGATACACCCTGTATAATCAATCTTATAATTATTCTATTTTTCTATGTTTTATATTATGTACCGTGACCGTGAATAACTATCCTGTATGTAAATGAATGACACTTGTGCCGTTAATTCTAAATAAATAAATCAGGTTAGGTTTGTTAGTAAGACGAAAAGCTTACCATGGTCCCGCACGGCCATGTTGATGGTCTCCCTCTTGGAGTGTTGGGGTCCAGCCCCGCGCACCAGGATGCGGTCGGGGTCCTCATCAGAGCCGTCGCCCTCGCCGTCCTCGCGCACCAGGCGACCCCCCCCGCCGCCCCCTGCCTCGCGTATCGAGGGGGCCGGAGGCTGGCCCGACTCCGCTCCACCGCCCGACACGCAGGGTATGAAGTCTGCACCGTCGCGGGCCTGCAAAATACGTAAATCGGATAAATTTGATACGATTCTTTTAACAAATCAATTTTTTTATTAAAGTAAACCATTTCTTCTCAGCATGGATTACACGTTGTGGATATTAATTCCAAGCTTCCACTACTCTATTTGCAAGGAAGTGTTTCCTGGGATGGGATGCAAAAGGTTCAGATATTATTTTTTTATTTTTAAATACACAGGATGTTCTTTTCCGAAATTTCAAGATACAAAAAACATAATTTAAAGTTATCTTTTTTACTTCTACCATCATGTAGAAACACCTCCCGAAGTTTATGCACTTTACCCCCGGACACTCTGTATATATAAAGGAATCCTGACGAATATTATAAATGCAAAAGTCTGTATGTTTGTTTGTCCTTCTTTCACGTCGCAACGGAGCGACCCCTTAACAATTTTTTATATAAGGATATTAATAATTATCATAAGGATAATTGAAAGACAGGGAAATGACATAGTCTGCGTTTCATCCTGGGAAAATTCTTTGTGTAGTAATTTCTCCTTAACCACTTAATACTCGTTTTTTTAACAAAAATGAAACTAAAAACATCAGGTTATTTAATTTTTTTAAAGAGTTAACATAACTTAAAATTGACCAGTTCAAAAAAAAAAACAAAACATAAGCAATAAAAAATGTAAAAAAAACTTAACCATTTTCAAAAAAAATAAAACAAGACTAACTATAGTAAAAAATAAAAACAATAAAAAAATCTGGCGAGCGCAGTTTGTTTGTTTAAGTCAAAAGACGCGAGCAGTTTTCGGGTTGTCGCGGTACGATACACGCGCTATCCGCGAACACCGCTCGTTCACAAGCATTAAGTGGTTAATACCACGCAAGCGACGCTGCGGGTAAAAGCTATTTTTAGTATAAGGATGAAATAAAATTTAAAAGCTAGTAGCGGTAAGACTAAAAGCAGCTTCAACGATGCTAAATATGTCATTATCCAAATTGATTCTATTCAACAGTCTGTGCCGTGGGTGACGGAGATAACCATCGGGAACTTAGAAACTGCTGAAGAAGACCATAGATGTATAAATTATAAATTGTGTAGACCGGGCGTCCTAAGTCTCGTTCTCGCGCCCAATTTCCTATATATTAGTATTGTTTTTTAGAACTTATCTACCGTTTATAAACAGAATAAAGTGTATAAAAGAAAAGAAACATGGGGGATGGTGATTAAATATAACATACCTGCTGCCTTTTCTTTCTTGCCGCATGTATCACGGCAGCGTCCGGTATCGCCCCGCTGTCCAGCAGGGCCCGAACGGAGCGTCCCGAATGACGGACGTACGCGTGCTTGAACCTGCCAGTCCCGTCCGTGGGCAGCGGCGGAGAGTCTGCGCCTTCAGCCTCTCCTTCCCGTTCCGAGCCGTCCGAGCCGGACACATCCCCCTCCCGGATGGCGGCTATGGCAGCCCGGCCGCTGAGAACCATCCCCTCCAGTGGACGCTTCTCCTTCTCCTGCAACCAGAGACGGACGTGTGAGTAGTTTGGATCGTCCGGAGAAGGTAAACAAAGGCAGAGCCTTTTCTGTAGTCTGAAGAAGGTAAACAACGGCAGTCTTTCGAACTATCCGGAGAAGGTAAACAAAGGCCGAGTCTTTTCTATAGTCTGAAGACGGTAAACAACGGCAGCCTTTCAAACTGTCCGAAGAAGATAAATAAAGGCAGAGCCTTTTGGACTATCTGGAGAAGACCAACAATGGCAGTCTTTTGGATTGTCCGGAGAAGGTATACAAAGGCAGTCTCTTGGATTGTCTGGAAGAGGAATACAAAAGCAGTCTTTTCGACTGTTTGGAGAAGATAAAAAAGGCAGGCTCTAGGATTGTACGGATGACGTATACAAAAGCAGTATTTTCGACTGTCTGGAGAAGATATACAAAGGCAGTTCCTTGGATTGTCTGGATGAGGTATACAAAAGCAGTCTTTTCGACTGTCTGGAGAAGATAAACAAATGCAGTCTCTTGGATTGTCCAGAGGAGGCATATAAAAGCAGTCTTTTCGACTGTCTGAAGAAGATAAACAAAGGCAGTCTCTTAAAAGCAGTCATTAGGATTTTTCGGAGAAGGTAAACAAGGGCAGAATCTTTTGGAATGTTCGGAGTAGGTAATTTTGGACTGTGCGGAAAAGGTAAACAAGGGCAGAGTCTTTTGGACTGTACGCCAAAGCTAAACAAAGGCGGTCACGGAAAATATTGATGATCTTCGACTGAAGGTAAGATTATACAATTGGTTGGCTGGATGGTGTGGAACCTAACAATGCAGCCTTAGGCATGAGGAACTGAAGAGAAACAAAAGGAGAACAGCAGGAGTTGTTGAGGTGTTTCCAATAGGTGGCTAGAACCCTCCAAGTCACACCAGACAGTTGGAAGAGCGCTCCAAAACCATAGGTTCCCACTGCAGCGTAGCAGGTTCAGTCCTCAGTGTTAGCTAAGTCCTCGAACATTGCACAAGCAACATGCTGACTGTAGTAGAAGAAATTCAAATACAGGGCATCCATAACAGAACGCCCCAGTTTCAATAGCATATTATAATAGTTTAATTTAGACTATTTACAACAAATCATACATCAAATTGAACAGTCAACTAACCTAGTTATAGATAAGCGCATGCGCGAGTACTGCTTTTTTGTTTTCTCGCTTGCAGCGCCACATACGCAAAATGGCGACTCCCGAGCGCTGTGTCCCGGCGTCAACAGTAACATGGGTGGTTTATCTGGATATGTTAAAAGAATGGCTCTTTCCCCAATTAGTAGTAGGCGAACCTTTAAACTGTATTTGGCCACAGGACGGAGCCCCTCCCCCATCGAAATCTCTCTGTACAAGAGTAGTTGAACATCGAAATCCTTGACCGTTGGATTGGTCGTAAGGGTCGAGACGACAGATGTCTTTTTTGCTGGCCTCCACGTTCATCTGACATATCGCCGTGCGATTATTTTCCTTTGGGGCTTTATAAAAGATCGTGTCTATGTTCTGCCGCCAGATTTGCCAGTTGAGACACGGATTAGAAGAGGCTATTGTTTCCATTACTCAGGACTTGTTAACCAAAGCGTGGGAAGAATTGGACTTTAAGTTGAATGTGTGCCGAATAACTAAAGGCACATATTGTAGTGAACAAACCAACAAAATCAATTAATTAATTAATAAATAAACTAAGATTACAGAATTCCACGGGTGAGTTTCGACGAGGCGTGCGTAGTGTCACATGTATCCAAATCAGTTATCATTCACATCGTCAAGTTAGCTGCGTTGGTTGTTTAAAACTTTCGTCCATTTTAATGAATGTCGCTTCAAGAACATCAAATCGTCGATCGGCGCAATTTTGTATATTTTGACTTCCAAACGGATTTCGTGAAACGTCGATTCTCGGGTGCATTTCAGCATTTGATCAATTGATTAGCGCCATTTTGAACTTTAATTTAACTTGCCGATTCTTGGCCAAACAAAAAATTATTGGAAACGCACCGAGAATCGACGTTTAACAGAGTCCGTTCAAGAGTCGAAACATAAAAATGGTCCTGATCGACCATTTGATAATCTTCAAAATGTGACAAATGACTGAAACACCCCAAGATAAGTAGTTTTAGATTAACTTTTTTGCTCAAAATCTGCTACACAGTTCTTTAGAGCTGTCAACACTAGATAACAGTTTAATAATAATGAGGAAGTCGAAAAATCCCAGCCTAAATCATAATACGTTAAATATTCAGAATTGCAGGACACGGTTAATACACAAAAATTAGAGAATGAGTAAGTGTATAAGTGTGTGACATATGTTGATTGTATGTATTACATATATCTATCTGTATATTGTATGCCTTTGTATTGTAGTCACTTGAAATGTTATTCTTCTGTATCTATTTTCTATGTTGTGGCTTCTATTTTTGTGGGTGCTTATTTATATAATTAATATTGTGAACATGACCTGCTGACAAACTGCTTTGGCAGTTTAGCGGGTGCTTTTAATGAAGAATAAAATATTTAAAAAATAATAAAAAATCAACTTAACCTTTCCTTATCTGTGGTGTGTATTTACTATACAATGCTTCTAATAACTTTATTATAAACATAATAAATTCTGGGTTCAGATTTTAAGGTATTCCTCCGCTATACATTTATGCACTGAATTAAAAAATAATATTTTACATAGTTTTCAAATTCAATTAAAAATCAGAGATTTTTGTTAAAAATCGGGAACAAATACACCAATACAATCAACCGTGTGATACTAATATGCGAAGAGTGTGAGAGGAAATGACACGCTATTGATGTCCCGCAGTTGTATTTTGATTTAGACCATCGATACCTATGACCGCATAAGCTGTGTTTGTGCCAGCCGCTAGCCAGTCGCCCGCGAACCGTCGTTAGATGTGGACCCCTCGCACGTTTCTTTAGCATCTGCCGATGGTTTTTTCATGTTTTTAGCAATTAAATTACAATTTTTATCACGTTTGATATAAAATATAATAAACATAATCGATTAGCTATGAATATTCATATTTTTCCGATATTAAATCGCTTATTTTGAGATGTGTATTGACTACACAGCACCGGAACGCGTGGATTTTTTTTAGCACAGTAAGGGAAAGGTTAAATGAAAAATAATGCATTTTAACCTTTTGAACGCGTTAATATGCTCCGTTTTATCTATACCCGTACGCGGTACATATTTTCAAATACCTATGAATGCAATTAAATGTCAAATTATAGCATTCTGGCATGATTTATTGGACTATATAGACAGAACAGATTATTCTCCACAATATGAAAACAAATCCTCGTGTGTCAACACTCTTAGATGTTTATAAAAACAAAAACATAAAATTTCATACAAAGACGTACCGTATCTTTTGAATGTGGTCCCGCCAATCACTCGGCGTCATAAATAAACCACTCTCGGTGTGTGTGTACTTAGGCCACTGTGTTTATAGACAAAGGGTGGGACACCATGATCACTTATCATTCTTAGTTATGAAAAGTTGTGAATGACATACTAGTACTAACGCCATCCGTTGACAAAAATGTAAACTAAAGGACTAAAAGGCGCGAAGAGGCGCACTTGATTATCGATCTTTTTTTATGAAATAAAATTTTATTTTTGAGAAATTCTTGTAGATATCAGCATCGTGATAGTTCTACAAATGTCCAAGTGAGCAAGAAATACATTTATGACGAAAGAGAGCGGGAATATCGGCCGTCAAAGTTGCCGTATCAACTGTTGATACAGCCGCGTGTGAGTATAGACTTTTTGCCGTAACAACAGTTGATACGGCCGCGTGCAAAGAGTTAAACACTTAAAACTAGGGTTCAGGTTAAATAAAACGATACACGAAAATGTGAGAACAATTTAGTAAAAACGAAATAAGCAGCTCAAAAGCACGACCGATCTCTGAGGCAAACTTCGTAAAATACATCAATAACTTTTGATGAGCCTTAAGTTTAGTACACACGCAAAGCTCACATCAAAAGTTAATGTACAGCGCATCATCTTTTCTACCGACACACGACGCTATCAAATATTTCTTCCTATGGTAGGAGAGGGGGTCAGTTGAATTCGAGAGCGGCCGAGGAACATAATTTCATCTGTCAAAGTGACAACTTTACTTACTGACAGCTTGAGCACGTTTTCGAAATGGATGATACTTGTCGCCTATTGCTGGATCTGTTGGACTAGCACACATGACGATATGAGCTAACATAATAAATAAGAAATGCATTATTAGGCTGCTTATGTCATGGCTGTCAAAGGGAACACGGAACTTAGTTGGTAGCTCCGTAATTAAAATGACCCCCTCTCCTTTTTACGGCGGAGAGGGGGACGCATAACTTTTCAAATATCGCGTTGGGAGCGGTTACGTAAAATAAATTCGGTTAGCGAAGTTCAGAACCACAATTATAGCGCGTTATCTTTTTACGTGTGTCGGGTCTGTATGGGATTGTATGGCGAGCGCTATTGTGCTTTATATTATCTGTTGATGTGAGCTTTGCGTGTGTACCACCCTTTACTCGTGTTAGCTAAAAATAGAACGCTGCTAGTCGAAACCGGCGAGCGTGACTCGGGCTAGCAGAAATTGGAACGCAAAAGCATTGAGAGTTTAATAGTAATTTAGTTCAAATTAAAATTGATTGTTCACTGGAAGGCCATTATTTTTAGTATAAAAGTTTTAAAATAGGAACCTTAATTAGGTTCTTGGTTTTGGTTTAATTGAAAAAGAAAATAAACTATTTTCATATTATTATGTCAAAACATGGCGTGATCAAAAAATGTCAAATTATCCGTATTTGTAACGAAATAACTATTAAAATTGATTATTTTCCTTTTCCCATGACTGATGCAGTTGTTTCTCATTGTTATTAACTCATTCTCATTCGTACATCGTCTCATACATACTCTCCTATTATTCTGACTCTTGACATGGACTGACTCAAGTATCTGGCTCACTTGATCTCATTCATTCGCTCTACATGCCCAAACCATCCGAGCGTTCCTTTCCTAATCTTAATCCGTCGTCCCGCGGCGCGGTAAGCAATCGACATAAACCGAATGCCGCAAGACACAGAGCAGAAAAGTTCCACACTGAACTGCGCTGCAGACTACTACCGTACTATAGCGAACTTAAGTTTGTGCGCAGGACGGACGGCGGACTTACTCATTACACTTACGTAAGCCTTGCATTCTTTGCGAATCTCACACAATCATACATGGTTTTACCAAACAAACGCCTCAGGGATCTAACATGTACAACATTCAGTCTACTTTCTTCGTTCCTGCCTCCTCACCTCAATTCTTTACATCAGGGTAGTTACCAGCACTCAACTGGTTAACTCAACGGTAATAATTTGTGAGTACTAACTGTGTCCAGTAATTCTGAATATTTACCCATAACATTTTCCATCGAAATTCTTTTTTAACAAACTGACAAATTGAAAACAATCGAAAACTCTGAAAAAAAATATGCACAAATCAATTCATTTCGCCATCTTTTTATTACAGTTTCACAAGTGTATACCTTATGGTAAGAATCATTTTTCCTACTGTTAATGGTGGGGTCGCCATCCATGGGGCCGAAACCGTTGGGGGCGCTCGCACGCGGGGGTCCCTCCCCGCCGTCACACCTCCGGGAGCCCTGGCGCTCGCGGTCCAGCCGCTTCGTTAGCTTCTTGCTCTGAGAGGATTTCTTCACTTGGAATATCTCCACGTCTTCTTCCACTGCGAAAAAAATACATTTTTTAAATATTACTAACAATAATACACATAACACAGTCTTAGCACACACTCCTGTCCAATCATGCATACTCTTTTGTTATTCTGACTCTTGACAGGACCCGACTTAAGTATGTAAGGCTACACTGACTTCGAGTCACAATTCAATAAATTTGTCTAATTCTGCCTCACGCTTAATACGAATTATTTAGTAAAAAATAGCACTTGGTAAAAAAAATAGCATGGTATTAAATGGTATTAAAATAGCACTTGGTTTTTCAACTTAATTACTACAAGAAACAACTATTTATGTTGGGGGAGATTGGTATTTTCTATTGAGGCATAACAGGTTTTGATGGGATGCATAGACATATGAATATTAGTAGACCTGCCCTAAGTGATTAAAAGCGTATTATCCCCACTCCCCATACCGGTTCCATTGGAGCCGGCTGTGCTCGCGTATGGCCTCAAGTGAAATTTGAAAACGTGACGTCATCATTCTTGTGCGAACTATGGTCGAGGCATCATCGGTTCATTTTACGAAATAACACGGCAAAATGTTGACTTGTGATATGAAAACTTGTAAAAATAGATGTGAAAAAGAGAATAAACCCAATTGTCGTATTACATTCCATAAGTAAGCATTATTTTACTTTATTTTAAGCTTATTCACACCGTAGTATATGGATCAGTTTTAGAAACATATACTATCACATCACAATGTAGCGATTCTCAAGTATGCTCATCGTTGTTTACTGGGGTTAGTAAATTATGAAACATTTGTAAAAGTGTCTTAACTAAATACTCTGAAACTAACTACGACTCTGCAAACAGAAGAAATTTACTTTGCCGAATTTGGACTTCGCAAATTAGTTCATAACGTGGCGAGTAATTTGCGCTCCCATGTAAAAATGTCTATTCATTCAAAAGCAGATTTTACTTTTAAGAAGTAAATGGTGATATTATAATGCGAGATGCCTATTTACTGTCAGATTGATTTATTGACGAATCACAGTCAGCTTCACCCCCTTCGTTCTTCAACAGTTGATTTTACCCCTCGCCATTATCTTCTCGTCTATTAATTCCTATGTCTGTGATGGGATGGTACTTTGTATTGAGGCATAGCAGGTTTTGATGGGATGGTACTTTGTATTGAGCAGAGATGTGCTTTATTTCAAATAAATCCATTTCAAATGGAAATGCAAAATGCAAAATGGGTATTTTCCATTTTGCATTTTAAATGCTTTCCTAAAAACCATTTTGCATTTTAAATGCTTTTCTCAATGCATTTTCCATTTTAAATGCTTTTTTCCAACATTCTTCCTACTATCTCCACTCATCTTTTTTTCGTAAGCCCCAAATATCAGTCGGTTCTCAACCTCGCTATGAGAGATAATTTACATTTGTCAAGTTGCTCCCTGGTAGGAGCCCTGGCAATTGAGTGATACCATTACAAAAAATACTGAACATGGGGCCATGACGCTGTAATATTAAATGTTAGATAGCAGTTTCTATGTTTTTACGTTGGCAACATTAGTCCCGTGCAATTTTTTTGTGGTTTCATAATCTGTAGTCGTGGTGTTTTTGGATTTACCATCATGTAATATGTTTGTTCTACATTGATGTCCATTATTAAATGACAAAATTGTTTAAAAATTCTATAATTATTTTAATTGTTGGACCTGATAAACCATTTTGCATTTTCAATGCATTTTGAAAATAGGTATTTTGCATTTTCAAATGGAAAAGTTTTGACCCATTTCCATTTTGCATTTCAAATGGTTTTGGGTACCCATTTTGCACATCTCTGGTATTGAGGCATAGCACTTTTTGATGGGAAAGTACTATGTATTAGGTATAGCAGGTTTTGATAGGATGGTACTATGAATTAGGCATAGCAGGTTTTGATGGGAAAGTACTATGTATTAGGCATAGCAGGTTTTGATAGGATGGTACTTTGTATTGAGGCATAGTAGATTTTGATGGGATGGTACTTTGTATTGAGGCAAAGCAGGTTTTGATGGGATGGTACTTTATATTGAGGTAAAGCAGGTTTTGATAGGATGGTACTTTGTATTGAGGCATAGTAGATTTTGATGGGATGGTACTTTGTATTGAGGCAAAGCAGGTTTTGATGGGATGGTACTTTATATTGAGGTAAAGCAGGTTTTGATGGGATGGTACTTTTTATTGAGGCAAAGCAGGTTTTGATGGGATGGTACTTTGTATTGAGGCATAACAGGTTTTGATGGGATGATACTTGGACTTTATTTAAGTTTCCATTAGTAATTACGCTAAAATCAAGAGTTATTTTTATTTAAATTGCGTGCGTTAGGCGGAATTCGGCCATTTTACCTCAAGTTAAATTTATTCAAGAGGTTGGAGTATACTTTGAATAAACTACGACAAAAGACGCACGTTGAAATAACTAGACCCTACGAAGAGAAAACAAACAATATTTCTTATAGAAACCCAAACTAAACCTAAAAAATAGGTTCTTAGTTTGAGTTTAATTAAAAAAGATAAAATAAATAGACTAAAAACTAATTTTACTACTATTTATCAATACTTTTCAAAATCATAAATGCAAAAAGTTGTTGTTTATTGTCATTAAGTTGATCAAATGATTGTTTTTTTTAAATGCGTATTAAAAACGGGAGATGTAGGTAAATATTTACCATAATAAATAATGGTAATTATTCGGGATCGCTGGCCACGTTGGAGGTATTATTAATATTATAGGGTATTTGATAAACTAAACGAAATTTCTTTTTGTGCAGAACTAACTTAGGTAAAATTTCGATCGCGCTGGCCTCGCTTATTATGAACATTTTTTAGATAAAACCTTTAGATTCACCTTAATTACTGTACGACACAACTTTTAACCTTCGGGGCGGTGGAAAATATTGCAATAAAAATTTCAATTACGTAAAATTAAAATTAGCTTTCGATTTGTGAAACGAGGCCGTCCATTTTCAAACTTTATTGTCAAATGTCATTTTGTTTTGTTGGTATTTCTGTTACTATTTTTTTACGTTCAAATTTTATTTAAGTTAATTATTTCTGCGATGTTGAGCGGCTACGCTAAGTTTTTGTAACATGGTTTATGATGAAAAAGAAAATGCCCCCTTTATACCGCCTGCTCGCGTCAAGGCAAGAAAAACATCCCAGTTTTCAATTAGTTTAGCGGCTACGCTAGGTTTGTGTAACATGGTTTGTGATTCAAAAGAAAATGTCCCCTTAATACCGCCTGCTCGCGTCAGGGCAAGAAAAACATCCCAGTTTTCAATTAGTTTAGCGGCTACGCTAGGTTTGTGTAACATGTTATATATATATCTCAAAAACCATGTTACACAAACCTAGCGTAGCCGCTAAACTAATTGAAAACTGGGATGTTTTTCTTGCCTTGACGCGAGCAGGCGGTATAAAGGGGGCATTTTCTTTTTCATCATAAACCATGTTACAAAAACTTAGCGTAGCCGCTCAACATCGCAGAAATAATTAACTTAAATAAAATTTGAACGTAAAAAAATAAAATCCAGCTAATAAAATTCAATCACAACGCACACATATTAGGTAAATACTAATTTGACGGAATTTTTGAACATTAAAAAAAACGCCCGCGCGATTGTCTCTAGCTACTTCTAGCCGTTCGTTTCGTCCTATAGTAACAGAAATACCAACAAAACAAAATGACATTTGACAATAAACAAATAAAGTTTGAAAATGGACGGTCTCGTTTCACAAAACGAAAGCTAATTTTAATTTTACGTAATTGAAATTTTCATTGCAATATTTTCCACCGCCCCGAAGGTTAAAAGTTGTGTCGTACAGTAATTAAGGTGAATCTAAAGGTTTTATCTAAAAAATATTCATAATAAGCGAGGCCAGCGCGATCGAAATTTTACCCTAACTTATCATGCTAGACAGACTGGTTGAACCCTCGAGTATGAATAATAATAATAATTGGACAATTTGTATGGCTCCGTTTTTGTGTAAAATCGCTTCAAGGGCGCCAAACTTGGTGACAGGTCATTCAACGCGTCGGTTCCACATTCCTACAATGACCTACCATTTAGTCTGAGGTCAGAAACGACTTAATAAAACTTTGGTAAAGTCTACACTCCAGATTTTAAAAATTAAGAGCAATTTCCTACCTTCATCGCCAAAACTGAGCAGGGTTTGTTTGGGTTTCGTTTTGTCCTTTTTGGGTCGCAGGCAGGGCGGGGGCGGGGCCTGGGGCATGTTCTCGTCCACGTCCATCGAGTTCCCGCCCCCGTTCAACTCCTCATCATCGTCATTAGCCAGAGATCTCATCTGCATGCGCTTCTTTGGTTTTCGAAAAAGCGACATTTTCAACGCAAATTTTCACTGACACCTACTTCCACAGTAAAACAGTGTTTATCACAACACTCTAATTGTAATTTATAATTGTTTTTACACGATAGAATTGGCGGAAATGTAGAAAACAATGGATACGGTCAGGTTATGATATTTTGTACATGAAAAAGTCGTAAATTGACAGCTAACCGGAGCGGCTTTCGGCCATCTTTGTTTTTAAGGTGCTGCCATTTTGAAAAATTTTAAATAAATATTTTACAAAGTAGGTAGGTACCCCTCGGATTACTCAATTTCATAATATTTTTTAAAGTTTGTTTTCAACCTTTTCTTTCTAATTTTTTATTTGTTGCTACCTATATTATCTACTGGAAAAAATAACAAAGTTTAAAAAATTGTTAACAACATTTCTGTATAAATAAAACTAATATTACTCTACCTACATACTAAATACAACATAATTCATTTATTTATATTTTTTGTGCGGACAGTGTACAATGTCAAATCAGAATTATTCAAAATGTTATTAATTAATTGTTTTATTGTGTTTACATCATTATTTGCTTTTATTTTTTGTGACTTTGGAGAGAGAGACGATTATTTGGACAGATTTGAAGATTCGGAGAAAAACCAAAATGCGATATTTAATTCAATTTTGGATTACAAAGACATTCCAAAATACGCAGGAAAGTAACATTTTATGTAACTTAATAACCGGGTAACAAATAGAAAGGATGGAGCACAAACACTCTACTTGGGATACTCTTTTTCCTACATTCACAGTCATACATTGTCTTATGCACATTCTTTTGTTATTCTGACTGACCTTACCTGACTCACGTAGTATTTTATTCATGTGATCGCGTCGTGTCATTCTCAGTGTTCCTTGACTTCTTGTACCATTCACGTTTGCTTCATATTATATAAAAAGATCGACAATAATGACGTAAACTAGTTAAGTCCCAATAACCGAGAGGTTAGAGGCAGGGCCGGCCCCATAAATAAAACACTCACGCGGGCCCTGAGCGAAACGACGCCGGCGCCTGGCGCGAGGCAAAACCAGTAGAAGCCTAGGTGGTAGGTGGTAGGTGATCACTGTAATCAATAATATTTGGATGATTTGTATATTTGTGTAGCGTCGTTTTCGTGAAAAATAATGTCAAGGGCGATGTGTTAGGACCAAAGGTATTAGAATATAATATCTTTGGTAGGACTGTGTGCTGGCACTGTTGGTGGATGCGGTGGACTCTTTCGCTGCAGCAGCTGGTCCAGTTTCTTCACCACCTGGGATTCTTGCTGCAGAGTCTCCATCTTCTATCTTCGTCGAACGTCACAGCGGTGCTGCCAAGGTCTGGTATCTGTGAGAGGATATTGTGTCAGCGCTTTATTAGCAGCAGACACATACCTGAACGAATGACGAACCTCGTGCTGGCACTGTTGGTGGATGCGGTGGATTCTCTCGCTGCAGCAGCTGGTCCAGTTTCTTCACCACCTAGGATTCTTGCTGCAGAGTCTCCATCTTCTATCTTCGTCGAACGTCACAGCGGTGCTGCCAAGGTCTGGTATCTGTGAGAGGATATTGTGTCAGCGCTTTATTAGCAGCAGACACATACCTGAACGAATGACGAACCTCGTGCGGGCACTGTTGGTGGACGCGGTGAACTCTTTCGCTGCAGCAGCTGGTCCAGTTTCTTCACCACCTAGGATTCTTGATGCAGACTCTCCATCTTCTATCTTTGTGTCACCTGTTCCTGTACTTCATCATCTGTTCATTTACTTCATTTTATTTAACTTTATTTTTGTAATACCTGTATCAACTGTAAAGCGCCCCTGAAGTGATATCTCACAAAAGCTATACAAATTGTCCAATCAATAAATAAATAAACTGTTAGGTATCAGCGCATTGGCGTCTTGACATTTCGGCGTCCGGAGCAGACTGCTCCAATTGCGCCCGCGTAGGGCCGACCCTGGTAAGATACTTTGTCCCGGTAAGACAAAAATCCCGGGTTCGATTCCCAGTTGAGACCGGTACCTTTTATTTTGTCTAGTTACGTATCATGTTTCGTTAAGGTTAAATTAGTATTATCTTTTTCTTTGATGATATACATATAACATTGATAGTTATAACCTTAAAAAAATATTCCAATAAAATAGAACAATTCAATAAGTATCACATATAAATAAAAATCAGATATATTATTCCAAGATACTATCTAGGTTACAAAACATTTTTTTAAGTTTTTTAATGATATTGCTAACTTTGAATTTGAAATGTGAGATCGACAAAAATAATGCAAAATAAAATAATCCCAATGGCGTTATCTCAATAAGACAGAAATCCTGGCTTCAATTTTATGTTGAGACCGTTACCTTTTTATTTTTCTTTAACTCGTTCTGTTTCATGTTTTGCTTAGATTTATTAGTATTATAATATTCCTCAATGTTTTCAATTTTATTTGTAGGTCTGGGAATGAAATGTGAATCAGATATGGACTGTTCGGAAGGGGCCGTGTGCTCAAACAAAAAATGTCAATGCATTCCTGGAAGAACACAACTTGGAAATGAAAAGGTTAAAAAAATATGCCTTTGTTAAAAATTTCGTAATTCGTCTAGTTTCTAGTCAGAATATTTTTTCTGCTGATTTTGCAATCTGTTTGAAAATAATATCTATGTTCGGTACACGTTGAACCTAAAAAGTTCTGGACCGAGCTATTCAACAGAACAATTTGAAGCCGTGGGGAGAGATGAAGAGTGAGAGGTGAGAGAGGGAGAGGGGAGGCTTTTTTAACGACATAATATATCCCTTTCCTTGTCTCACGAAATAGCCAAAAAATTATAAGCCGTTATAACTGCATTAACAACACAAAATAACCTATGTGTCGCGTATGGCACGCTACGAGACTGGCACGTTACGTTGTTACGTACCGGGAGATATGAATGGACCTTAAGGAAGGGTGGCTTGGATAGCGTTTTTTCTCGTGTCTATACGCAGCATTATACGAACAAATTATTAAAAAAACTTAGTTTTTTATTTCATTAACTGCACACAGGGGGCCTGAGGAAAATAGTTTCCTTCAGGGCCTGTGTCATCTCTGGGGATGCTCTGTGGAGGGTGAACATGGGTCTTGAAGATATCGATGTTGTAGGAGGTAGGAAACACAGAGGCCCGCAAAAAACTAAAGAACGCGTCGTAGAAGCGACCCGTTCTCATATGACAAATTTCAACAGTGTACCTACATATATTGGGCGCGCGTTTGGCGAGCGTTTGATGTGTTTTATTTATTTACGCCCTAATGGGCTTTTACAAAAGTAGTTAATACAGTTGTGTTACATAGTTTACAATAAATTAAGATTTTTGATTAAATTAAGGTAAATTCAAATTAATATTGTGGATTACGGAAAGCTAAATATGTATTAAGGAACATATACATATAAAAACAAAAGATTTACTATTATTCACCGATGCCAAGTGGATATTCCATTATAATACCGGTAGAACAAGGACAGCATACTTACCTGACACGTCATGTGCTCTAAATGTTGCAATCCGCTTGTTAAGATAAGGGAATCTATCAAATGAAACAGCATCTGCACAGAGTCAAGGGTATTTTGGGGCTCTCGCTCTTGTAGGGTGCACTTACGATTTTTTACAGGGTCAGCAGTTGCGTACTATTAAAGTATCTACTGTCTCTGTACAGTACCTACACTCAGCTTTCAGTCAACAGAAAATCAAAATAATGCATTTTAAATAACTGTACACGGGATATTACCCATTAAGCAATATTATATAATAATTTGTACGTACTTAGTAATCATATCTGGCACGCTACGTATCTGGCATGTTACGTGCCAGTGAACAGTGTCGATTAAGCCGTGTCCAGCAATTTTGGATGTTTATCCGTTATTCATATAATATAAATATAATTTTAAACATCTGTACTGACATTTAATTAACATGTCACATTATTTGTTTTACAGTGCGTTTTGGGGGATCGTTGTAGTTCCAATGAAGATTGCATGGCATTACACTCGGTCTGTAACGAAAACCACATTTGCGAGTGTTCAAAAAAGTATCATCTGGAGGGATCTACTTGCAAACCAAGCCCAGGTATTTTGAAATACTAACTATTAAACAGAAAGATAACTCCCAACAGATTTTGTCAAGACTCTGGTGCATAATAATAACACATACACGTTTTATAATCATCTTTTTTGTACTTTTATTCACCCTAGACTTGCAGATAAGTCAACAGTCTAGTCTGCTCGGGTGTAATCTATGTTAACTGACAAAAACAAGTTATGAGAAGCATTTTGAATGTTTGAATGCATAAAAATAACATAATCTTACTAAATTAGGAGTGTTTTTTAATTTATTTTTCAATAAACTTTTATATTATGATTACAAAAAGTTCATTGTAGTAATATGATTTAAAGTAACTAAACTTTAAAAATGGGAAAAAAATGTTGGTTACCATCCTTCGCATGAACACACGAATCAATTTATGGTATATAACTTATTTATAGTGCTCCAAATATACCGCGATTAATCATCTGGACCCTCGTTAATCACAGAAGATGAAATTGATTGATAACATGACATGCCATTGAATAATAATATTTTCAAGTAATCAGTGGCATGTGCATTTAGATACTAGAGGTGGGTTCTGTGAGTACTTTTCGTTACTGGGAATAGTGAGTACAGGTACAAAAAAACACCGGTTACAACATTCTCACAAGTATTTTATACCCATCTGGGGACTGGGGACAGAAAGTAATAAATAGTCCCAGTATAAAATACTTATGAGTATTTTGGAACCAAGTATTTTGGAAATTTGTCACAAGTACAAAGTATCGCATGAAAATACCCGGTATTTTTATTGGGTGCGATAAATACGCCTCTCCTCTAGTAGATACCATTAAAAGCTTTTTGAAATCAATTAAATTTGTATCGTATAAAAACTGTTAAATGAAAACATTTATCATCCTTTACAGGATACAGGTTAGAAATTCATCAAAATCTTATCGTAGTCATAACTTCACTTCTTGAAGAGTTTGCGTTATTGTTTTCGACATCACTGTCAAACGAATACACAGAATTTAAAATGTTTGCACCCACTTCATCGACTGTATCTGAGATTTTAGTAATACGTTCATCAGAAATAATTCAAATAAACCCCACGAAACATCAATTTTCTAGGCTTGCTAGGGCAAATTCCACCGTAGGTCTGCCCTATACACGAGGGCCGCGCGTTGCATATATTCGTGCATTACTTCTTCACTTACGCCTTTAAGATTCCGACCTTATTTTAGGTCACTACTTAGATTAATCTTTATAACGAATTGGTGTACATTATGAATACCAAAAAATATGCTTTAGATAAATTGAAGGTTTTCCTATCGTTTCGCTTGAGTATGATACAAATAAAAAAATAAATTACTCAATAAACAATATAAATGTAAACTACTAAAAAAATATTTTTTTCAATTGAAATGTATGAACGCGTAAAGGAAACAACTTTTAAAAAATACAGTATTATAGCTAAGATTATCTGTGACAGTTTCACTTGATAAACTTTTTAGTTTTCTTATAGAATTATTTACAAAATAAATAAAAACCAGTTTTGTTCTTGAAATCGAACGTTTCTAGACTCCGTTTGTCAAGCGATTTTAATGCCTATTACCTACAATATAAGTTGTACCAAGAATATACCCATTTTTGGCTTGTAGCTCCTCTTAAGTATAATTTGTTTTCGTTTTCACCAGTTTTAGGTCGGAACTGCAAGATAGACGGAGACTGCATATATGCAGATGAATTAAAACCTCCAAATGACGCACACTGTATAAATGGCAAGTGCGGGTGCCTCGATCACATGTTATCAGATGGGAATTTCTGTCAGAATGGTAAGTAAGATTGAAATAATTGTCAACACTATACATTGTACAGCTGGGGGTGCAGAGGCGGATTTGCAGTCTTGGCCGCCCTAGGCCCCAGACCATGTAGCCGCCCCTTTCTCAGTACCCATCATATTGACCAAGAGTATCCAAACTTTTCAGTAAGTTCCTAGGGTCAAAACCGTTTTAATTTTCCTGCCATTATCATTCATGGTTCATGGGGTGAGATTTGTCCAGGTCTTGGCGGCGGATACGTCTGCCCACCTGCTGCGTGGCGGGCCGGATCGAGAGAGACTGGGTGAGGAAGGCCTTTTGACCTTTCCAGCCGGACTATCTTGACCCATCGCATTGCACCGCAGTTGGAGGGATGTATTCATACGTATGTCACTCCTGGACACACTAATCCCCAGATTCCTACCCACCCCTCGTACATTTTCCTTTTCAGAACTTCCTATCCTTCCCTTCCTTAAAAAGACCCTCCACACAGCATCACCTAAGATGACATAGGTCGTGAGGGAAAATATTTTCCTCAAAGCCTGAAAAGTATGGCGAGCGATATGCTGAAATACGCCATCCCACGCACATTATAGCTCTGTGTGTGAACACGCTATTATGCATAACAATACCTAACGCGGTTCAGTCACTAGCGCAACTGAATCACGGTAGGGATTGGAAATACGCGAGCGGGCGAGCGACGGAGCATGATAAGCTGGGTCCAGACAAGTTCTTTTGTCCGTACCGTACCTCCGTTTCGTACCAGCGTCGCGATCCAAAAACTCTGGACGCATCATCTTTTGTCCGTTCCGTACCTCCGTTTCGTATCCGCGTCGCGATCAAGAGCCCGTATCTCCGTAACGTCGCTGCGATCATCGCGTGTTCATTTCCTCCCACCATGTCGTCGACTGCGGAAGTGTTTGAGAATTTGACGATTGCTTGCGCGTCCTTCATTGTTATTCACAATAATATAACGAAAAAAAAACAAAAAAGGCGACGTTGGTGGGAGTTAGAATTGTTCAAAAACAGAGAAAGATGTCGCACGCCGCGAACACGTCCAGACTGGTGCAGACCCGTACCGTATCGCCTTTGAACGGGTCGAAAAACCGACTCGCGATGGATCGGAGCGTACCTCTATCCGTATCGAGACGCCGTACCACCGTACCGTACCGAACGGGCGTCCAAACTAGCGTTCTTGATCGCGACGCTGATACGAAACGGAGGTACGGTACGGAGAAAAGAACATGTCTGGACCCAGCTATAGGTGTGGCGAGGGCGGCTGCGGGGCGTGGGGGCGCGCTGTGTGCTGTGTGTGAACACGCTCTTGCATATAGCTATTTCGTACGTACAATATTTAGGTACTTAGGTAGTAATTTCTTGTTATCATCTGTGACTTTTTTGTCACGATTGGCCGCCCCTAATATCTGGCCGCCCTAGGCCCGGGCCTACATAGGCCTAAGGGCAAATCCGCCTCTGTGGGGGTGGGATTTGACCTCATCCACCTCTTCTTCAGTCCAACTCTTGGCGCTGCTTCCCCTCCCCTACAGTATCCAGTCATCTGTCATTATTTCAGGATATACGGGTTTTCCAATAAGAGGTGTTATTTTGAATAGCCCGCTATTTCGGTAGATGTTACTTTTGAAGCTGTCATTTTTTGACATTTGACAAGTAAAAACTACGCCATTAATAAAAATGGAACGATACACGCTTCAACAACGCATTGAAATGATTAAAATTCACTTGAGTGAATCAAATGCAAATCATCTTGAGTGATGAGGCCCATTTCAACCTCGGTGGCTTCGTCAACAATCAAAATTGTCGCACCTGGGGCTCGGAAAACCCAAGAGTTATTGTTGAAAAGCCTCTCTATCCTCAGCGTGTGACTGTTAGGTGCGGTTTATGATCCGGCGGAGTCATTGGACCTTACTTTTTCGGAAATGAGGCTGGAACAACAGTTACGGTGAATGGATTGCGCTATCAAGAGATGATTAATGTATTTTTATGGCCGAAATTGGATGGTATTGATTTGGACAACGTTTACTTTCAACAAGACGGCGCTACGTGCCACACAAGCAACGAAAGCATTGATCTTTTACGATTGAATATCAAAATAACACCTCTTATTGGAAACCCTGTATAATAAGGACCTGCGAATATTTATTTTAGTTTTTATTAACCCTTTCATACTAGCGAGCATACTGAGTCGTTCACGGACCACCCGCACAATTGAGTTAGCTCTTTTTGAAGAGCTGAATAATTCGTACGACTCCCGGTTAACCGTATCATAGTTAAATTTAACGGTTACTCAGGAGATATTTAAAGGAGATATATATATCAGATATCAGGATATCAGGAGATATATTATATCAGGAGATATTTAAAAAAAATAGCGCTTTTAAGGGGACCGTTTGCGCAGCCTTTTTCATATGTAGAAACAGTCACCAACAAAGGATTAAAAATGCTCGGCTTCATTCTCCGAAATGGCAGAGACTTTAAAAATATTTCAACACTAAAAATCTTATATTCCTCACTTGTTTGAAGTCAAATCGAATATAATTCTCCTATTTGGTGTCCTTACTTTAAAATCCACTCCGATTCTATTGAAAAAATTCAGCATAAATTCCTAAGATACATTAACTATAAACTCGGTCTACCTATAGAATCAATAAATTACAATCACTTGATGAAAGAATTAAACCTACTTAAACTCTCAGATAGAAGACTTATTTGACTTTTATTTTTAAAATTGTCAATGGTATTGTTAGAAATTGGAGTTTGGTTGGCTTTGCATAGATGTCGCTGTGTGTAGATGCTTGCCTTTCCAACGGACTGAAGTTAATAAATAAGTTGATAGTTTTTTCAATAGATGTCGCCATAAATTCTCCCCTGCTAAAAGTCAATAAATAGGTTGATTTATAATTTTCTTCCTCTTCTGCAATAAACATTTCTGGCGAAATAAGTGGTTTAAATTTCTACCTGGATACAAAATTAAACATTGGACCTTCGTGCCGCATCCGTATTATCGATTGAATCGCGGATGATAAAAGAACCAGCAAACATCTTCAACATCCAACATCAGAGGGGATCTTCAGAAAAACGGGCAAGTGACCATATCCCATATACCTACCTTATTTTCCCAGGCAGGAGAGCATGATTTATTACACAGCCGTATTTCTTTGTTTGTTTTAAAATTGAATCGGGCTGATTGTTACCAAGTGTTGTTTGAATTGATTTCATACCCATCATCGAAATTGTAGTAAGCAATAATAATTGTTACAACAATATAAAAAGAAGTTAGAATACAAAGCAAGTATTTTAAATTTCTTAAAAGATTTATTACGAGCGGTTATATTTGAAAATCCGTTAGTTTAAATTTCGAAAGTTACCGCGAGTCGGTAAAAACACCAACCCAGCCGCGAAGCAAGCTGACGCATGCGCGGTGGAGATTGTGGAGAGAATAACAATAGTGTCAAATTGTTTTCTTTTTGACAGCCATCGAGCTGTTGCATTTATAAAATTCAGATAAAATTCATTGTTTATCGGTTAATTAGTAAAGTTCTGTGATCAAGGACAGTGCACGTGTAGTGATTGATTACAAGTGATTATCATTTGACAATACGTTCTGTGAATACCTCTTTTCTTGATATTTAAAAATGGATCTCAAAACTTTGATTAACCAGCGTGGAATTTGCAAGGCGAAATTAACTAGGTTCAATGAATATATAAACGGTGATAATTTGTCGCAATCTGAAATTGAAGTCAGATTGAAGAAACTTGAACCAATTTTAGACACTTTCGACTCATTACAAGATAACATAGAAGCAATTTCGCCGGAAGAATTAACCAAAACAGAAAGGCAAGCATTTGAAAATTTATATTATAATCTTGTTGCTAAGGCTAAAGATAAATTGTTAAATAAAGTTCAGAATACAACATCACATAACATACGTTTGCCTATACTTGAGTTGCCAAAATTTAATGGGAGTTACGAAAATTGGTTGAATTTTCGGGATACTTTTGTTGCTTTAGTTGATAATAATCCATCTTTAGAAGTTATTCAAAAATTGTATTATCTGCGATCATGCCTTGAAGGTGACGCAGCTAAATTATTAACCTCACTTCCAAATAACCAGGAGAACTATCATACTGCATGGGAGATGTTAACTTCTCGCTATCAAAATATAAAAATTATTATACATAAGCACGTTGAAGCATTATTCAAATTGCCTGAAATAAAATTTGAAAATTCCGTAGCATTAAGGAATCTTATCGATGAATCCGAATTACATTTAAAATCGTTAAAAAAGTTAAATATACCCACCGAAAATTGGGATATCATGTTAATATATTTATTGTCGCGAAAACTAGATAGTGAAACTCGACATCATTGGGAAGTATTTGCCACAAAAGAAAATCTACCCACATATAAAGAGTTTATAAAATATTTATCAGATCGAGTTCAGATTTTAGAATTTGCTGGAATTACTGAAGGAAAATTTAATCAAAATAAAACTTTTCCTTTCAAATACCGAAAAGAAGCTATGATTTCTTTAACGCCTCAAATGACAAAATGTATTATTTGCAAAGGCGATCATAAGGTTTATAATTGTAAAAAAATTTTAATATTAAATACTAAGGATAGAATTATAAAGATACGTCAAGTAAATGCGTGTTTGAAATGTTTGTGCTTGGGTCATAAGCTAAAAGAATGTAAAAGTAAATACAATTGTCGTATATGCGAAAATAACTCGCACAATACTTTGTTGCATTTAAAAAAGGAAACAGATAATTCGAAGTCTCAGGATAAGGATTCACCATCAACATCAAATAATGAACCTTTAGTTACAAATCACTCTACGAAAATATCTAATAGTTTTGTTTTGTTATCTACCGCCGTTATTAAAGTGTTGAATAATAACGGAAATTTGATTAAGGCTAGAGTTTTATTGGATAGTGGTTCTCAGTCCAATTTTATAACAGAAGAATTTGCAACAAGGTTGCAATTAAAACCCAAAAGGGCAAACATACCGATTACCGGAATCCAAAACAAAATATTGAATATTAAAAATAGCATAAATTTAAGAATTTTCTCGAACTATTCACCGTATGAAAGAGACATAGAATGTCTCGTTTTGAAAGAAGTAACAAGTCATCTGCCGCAAATTTCTTTACAGAAAAAGGATGCCAACATACCTGATGGTCTTCAGTTAGCGGATCCTGCCTTCTATGAAACAAGCTCCATAGATATGCTACTCGGAGCGGAAATCTTTTGGGAAATTATGAAGCAAGATCAACTTCGAAATGGAGACTCAGGACCCATATTACAGAGAACTGAATTCGGATGGCTGGTGTCAGGACCCATCGTCACAACAAAAATAAAAAGGCCAGTAAAATCTTGTCAACTATCATTAAATATAATCCATAAACAGATTGAAAACTTCTGGAAATTAGAAGAATTCCAACCGGTGAAGCACCGGAGCCATGAGGAGCGAGCGTGCGAGGAGATTTTCAAGGACACTTATAAAAGGAATGACAATGGTCGTTTCATGGTAAGCTTACCACAGCGCCCCTGTGTTAAACAGTTGGGAGAAACGCTGCCCATGGCGGAAAAAAGACTTTGCAATTTGCAAAGGAAATTTTCTTCAAATCCTGACCTGATGAAAAAATATAAAGAATTCATGCAGGAATATATAGACTTGGGTCACATGACCCGGTGCGAAGCACCCTCTAATGAAGATTGTTATTTTTATTTGCCACATCATGCAGTATTGAAAGAATCGAGCACTACCACTAAGACTCGAGTGGTATTTGACGGTTCAGCAAAATCATCCAATGGTATATCGTTAAACGATGCTCTCATGATAGGACCTGTTTTACAGAAAGATTTAGCCGCACAATTGATATGTTTCAGAAAACACCAGTACGCGATAACAGCCGACATTGAGAAAATGTACAGTCAAATATTGGTGCGACCCGAAGACAGGGATCATCCGGTAAGATGGAACACTTTCGTTGCTAATAGAGTGGCGGAAATCCAGGAAGCCAGTCAGCCGGAGCAATGGAACCATGTACGGTCTGAAGACAATGCAGCAGACGTGCTTTTCAGAGGAATCTGCGTTTCACAGTTATTAATTTCCAGCATTTGGTGGCATGGTCCAGAATGGCTGACGTTGGATTCAGCGTGCTGGCCAAATTCCAACTCATTTTGTATTGATCCACCAGAGATCAAAACAAGCTCGGCACTGTTGTCTGCTGTGAAACAGGACTGGGACATTTTTGATAGATATTCCAATTTTTCCAAATTACAGAGAGTAACAGCATACATTAATAGATTTATTTTTAATTGTAGAAACTCTTCGCAGCGCCGCTATAGTAAATTAACAGTTAGTGAGTTGGAAAATTCAGTAAACAAATTAATATCTCGGGCGCAATCATACTGTTTCAGAGACGAAATTCGAGCTTTAAATAATGGAGGTAATATACCTAGGAATAGTGCACTAAAGTCATTAGATCCTTTTATTGAAAGGGATCTAATTCGTGTGGGGGGAAGACTCTCCAAAGGTAAAATGGTAACCGAAGGCCAGCAGCACCCAATTTTGTTACCTTCGCATCATAAATTAACAGAGTTAATTGTAAAACACTATCATTACTTGAACTTACACTCGGGAACGCAGTCATTATTGGCGTTGATTAGAATGAAATTTTGGCCGATTAAGGGAAGGAATGTTGTAAAAAAAATAATAAAAAAATGTATAATTTGTTATAGATGTAATCCCAAATCCGAACAGCAGTTGATGGCCGACCTGCCAGCTGAAAGAATAACTGAATGTAGGCCATTTCAGATAACAGGAGTGGACTACTGTGGACCAATATTAATAAAGTCGGGTATTCACAGAAAATCACATAGCGTTAAATCATATATTTGCTTGTTCGTATGCATGGTCACTAAAGCCGTGCACTTAGAAGCTGTGCTGTCCTTGAGCGCAGAGAGTTTTTTAAACTCTTTGAAGCGGTTTATCTCGCGTCGTGGTAGACCAAGCAAAATGTTCTCGGACAATGCAACCAATTTTAAAGCGGCTAATAATGAACTAAGAGAAATTTATAATTTTTTAAATATGTCTAATGATAAAATTGATAATTATTTATCCACATTAGGAATACAATGGCAATTTATACCAGCTCGTGCGCCGAACTTTGGGGGGCTCTGGGAGGCTGGGATAAAGTCAGTTAAGCATCACTTAAAAAGAATAACCAGTATCGCTTCATTAACTTATGAAGAGATTAATACGGTGTTGTGTCAAATTGAATCTTGCTTAAACTCCAGGCCACTGTCTCCCTTATCAAATGATCCTTATGACCTTAATCCCTTGACTCCCGGTCACTTTCTAATAGGAACTAGTTTGGCGGCGATTCCAGAACAAAATTTGGAACATATCACATTCAATCGATTAAACAATTACCAAAAACTAATCCAGATTGTACAATTTTTCTGGTCGAGGTGGCGGAAGGAGTACTTAGCAGAACTTCAAACCAGAAGCAAATGGACCAATAGGAATCAAAGGCAGATGCGGTCTGGCGACATGGTCGTAATAAAGGAGGACAACGTCCCTTCTTGCTACTGGAGGCTGGGACGTGTGAGCGCCGTTCATCCTGGCGCTGATGGAAGAGTTCGCGTGGCGACCATCATCACGTCGAAAGGCATCATCCAGAGGGCCATTTCAAAGATCTGTCTGTTGCCAATAGATGACAACGAGGAGCTGAAAATGTCGACACCCCCACCCAACGGACCAGACGCTGAGTAAGCGCAAAATAAAAAAAGGTTTTGTGCAAAACAATATAAAAAGTTTCGTGATAAAAACAATATAAAATTTTTGTGTATTATCATAAATAAAAATAAAAAATAATAATAATAAATTAAAAGAAGATAAGGAAGAAATAATAATAAATAAAAGGTAAAAACAGTGCATAAAAAAGTGGATAACAATAAAACTTGCGAGTTTGATAAAAAATGTACAAAATAAAAAAAAGGATTGTAGATCCGTATATACCAAGAAAAAAAAAAAAAAACACTTTAAAAATGAACGCTTATAAACCGAGATAGCCTGCTGGCTATATGTAATTTCAAACTACACAAATACATCTGAAGAAACTAATTATAAATGTGGTAATGAACTATAGAAAAACACAAACCCTTAAGAAGGATGACCAGGAAACCAGCGCTCCATGTTGTGTTGTCTATATTATTTGTTTTATGTTTGATTATTGTTATGATTTCTGTTAGAACAAGGTTATTGGAATTATCTTAGTTGTTAAATTATAGTATAGAATAGCTTAGTGAATTGCATGAATTTGATTTGAACGAAAGTAATAATTTTAATCTCATAATTAATTTGTATAATTTTAGTTAGTTTGAAATTGTCATTTCGTTTTTAGAGTAGTCTTATGTTTAAACTTATGCTTAGAAATAGGTTACCTATTATTTCAAATATTTATTGTTAATCAATTTTTTTTGTATTAACAGTAATAGTAAATAATTACTATTTTTGTTTCTTCCAAATTAATTTTGGCATATATGTAGATATTTAGCTGCTTAATTTTTATTCTTATGTTTTGGGGTTTGTTTCAGAAAAAATGACCTCCAATCCTTTTTTCGGGGGGAGTTTATGTTAGAAATTGGAGTTTGGTTGGCTTTGCATAGATGTCGCTGTGTGTAGATGCTTGCCTTTCCAACGGACTGAAGTTAATAAATAAGTTGATAGTTTTTTCAATAGATGTCGCCATAAATTCTCCCCTGCTAAAAGTCAATAAATAGGTTGATTTATAATTTTCTTCCTCTTCTGCAATAAACATTTCTGGCGAAACAAGTGGGTTTAAATTTCTACCTGGATCCAAAGTTATACAGGTATTATAGACAGCCCTGATATATTAAGCCTAATTACCTTCCATATACCCACTAGAACCACTCGATCCCAAATTCTTTTTAATTTTAATACCAATATCAGGACTGCGTCATTTAGAAACTCCCTTATACCTAGATTGCATGCAGTTGGCAATGCTTTCTCAGAAGTAGTAGATGTGTTCAACTGCACGGAATATAGCTATAAGAAGGCTATAATAACATACCTCTGTCGTAATTATCAATGTTATTAGGCATAATACCATTCTATTCATAAGTTATCACAGAACCTAAACAATGCACTTACATCAGATATCAGACAGAAGAGTGTTATCTAATAATTTTATATACTTAATTAAAACTATAATTTTTCCCAAAATAGTTATGAGATGTCTAACTGACAGCCCTGATTCAATAGAGCTAACTCTTAGTTCTCAGCAAATTCAACCAAATTCAATATTGAAGGTAACAATAACCTCAATACTAAACTACTGTACGGATTGAAAATAAAAATGCTATTGTACCTATGTATACCAGATGTTATTTTTGTTTAATTTTCAACATAATTTCACAGTAATTATTCTGTTTAACATAATACTGTTTCGCTCCTGTGAACCACTGTAAACATAAATCATGTATATTGTAAAAGCCTTTTACGGCGTCTAAATAAATAAATAAATATGTGAGTTAAATTTGAATTTGAGATCAAAATACCCAACCAAACTGAATAATAACTTTTTAAAACAAAGGTGTAGCAAAAATCTAATACGGATATTTATTTGTGTTTCAAATTATAAAATATGGACAGTTAAGGGTCATTCCGCCGTTTCGTTCAAATCGCATGTTCTTGCAAAAAAGTCATATGAAAAATAATGTTTTTCAAGAAAGTTTTATTGGAAAATGTAGTTATTTAAAAAAGGAAAAAGTAGTATTTACCGGATTAGGCATTTGTTACTTAATAACTTTATGGTATACAAAAAACATGCTAAAATCTCATTACCTTCCCCGTGTAAATGAGGGACCGGTAAATTGATCAATAAATAAGAACATTTTACACTAGTAAAATCACTACATTCATTAATCGACCTGAATGTACAACTAATTTTGCATATTTATTGGTGTTTAATTTATTTTTAAAGTTACTGTATCATAGAAAGAATTGAGATTTTGTTTTTGTCCAGAAAAAATCGCTGTCGTCTTCCGCCAAAGCGGTAATTAAAATTGTGACCGTGTTTGTCACTGTTCGTCAGCTGTACCCCACCCCGCGCCTCCGTTACTAATCAGTGTACCGCTATATCTGGACGGGGGAGGACGTGCGTCGCTGAATAAAGAAATATCTGCGATCTCCGTGCTCGAAAACGACTTTGTCACCGACCAGGCATCATTACCTTCCAGCATTTTTTAAAGTAAGTACATGTTTTAAAAATTCGAATCATGAACCTATAAACTATAATTAGTCGGACTATTTTTTATTGAAACATAAAGATTTGTAATGTCATTATTAAGCGAGTTATTAAGGAAAGATTGTCAAAACCTCATTACCCTCCGTCTCATTACCTTCCGTATCGTAAAATTTTTTGCCGGATGGTAATTTAGAGGTGTGGAGGGTAATGATAAATTTGTAAGGGTTATTTTTACGTGCATCTGGGACCATGTTTGGGGGTTCATAAAAGTTAATATTATCAATAAAAGCAGTTTCTTGCGTTCTAGCGTCGGACAATTTCAGTTTTGGTGAAATACATATTTTCGTTTTATCTATTTACTGATATGGAAAAGCAATATGTTAAAATTTACCCTGCGAATTTTTATTTGAAAATCGATTTTTTTTATTCAATGATATAATTATAATTATTCAAATGTAAACGAATAATATATTAAACAAATGGTTTAACTATTCCCCTACAGTCACAATTATTTTCATTACTTATCTTCATTACTTCAGTTGTCTATTAAAACAGATGAATTTTTACAAAATTTCAAGTTTCTAAACAAATCCAGATTTGAACAAAAATCTATATAAAGGGCATTATTAAGAGTCCAACGCAAATTTCTTGATTGAAAAACCATATCATTACTGTTAGATTTTAAATCATTTAGGGAAAAAAATATTAAACAAAGATATAAAAGTAGTGTAACAATTTTTGGGCTCTCCTGTAAAAGTAACGAAATTGAAATTATCCATATTTGTTATTCAACTTCTCACTTGATCCGATACTTATGATAATTTTTCTTTATTATTTGTTACAGGCTAAACACCATAATCCACAATGGCAAAGTTAAATAAAAAACTGAAAAAAGACGAAAAGTTATCCAAGGACAGGCTGCATAAGCAACAAAAATATGCTGAGATTAAAAACAATCCGGAACTGTACAGTCTTCAGAAAGCGAAAGAAAAAAAAAGATACTTAATGCGAAAAGCGCAAAAAAAGATTTGCAGCATTGAAGATATGAGTGAAAGAGCCCAGAGAGAGCAAAGACGAAGATGGCGAAAGAACTCTGTAAATTATTGGAAGATAAAAGAGGAGCAGCGTAAAATAGAAACGATTACAGTAGAAAATATGCCTCCAATTCATGAAAATGTCAAGGAAGTACCCAATAATGTGCAAAATACTCTAGATCCTGACCCTCTCGCAGTCGAGAATGAACAACAAATCATTAAAAAAAATGTGCGTGGTCTAACGAATGTTAGAAAATTGAGGTATAGATCATTGAAAATCATTAAGACGTTACAGGACCAGATAAGCAAACTCAGGAACGAGAAAAGAAACGAACAAAAGAAATTGAAGGCGTTGCAGCTACAAAACGTAAATAGACCAATCGAATAGATATCGGAATAAATTTCCAGAAAAACTTCCCGGATTTAAAGGAACAATCAAAGTACATCAGGTGATTTGGTCTTCGTCGTTGCCATACAGTGTTGTTTTAAGAAGCCTCAGCTGTTTCAGTTGCCAACACAGCAATCTGTTATGTAAGCACAGCAAACATCTGGGAGTACTGAATGTAGAAAATGACGAAGCCTGTATAGATGTCACAGTTGACATGAATATTGAAAACTTAAGCCTACAAATTGACTCGCCTACTATTTTCAATAATATTGATGACAATATGCTATTGAGCGAATTCGACGGCTCCATGTTTTTGGACGATACTATTGCTTCAACGCCAGAGCCTGCTAAAACTATAGAAAAGAAATGTAAAGTGAAAATACTCTCAAACGTCCCGTTCGACTATCAGCATTATTCCCTTTATAAAAATAGTACGCAAGAATTCAATCCTTTCGATCAATGTGAGTTCGAGAAGTTCATCCGATCCCTAAGAGTAGAATATCCTGATTTCGATGAATCAAAACAGCAGTCCCCCAAAACTGTGGAACTCCCACACATGGACATTGACGAGGAAACCAACAAAGAGGATAAGGAGGCGCCAAATACTACTTAGATTACTGGATAATGGTTCAATATAAAATAACTAACACGACACATCATTTCATTGGGAAAATTATTGGAAAACATGAGTACACACTAGAGTACAAAGTAATTTTTTTGAAAAAAGCTCAAGGGAATTCCAAAAAATTTGTCTGGCCAACAATTAGTGACGACGATTTCATTTTGGAATCACAAATTCTTCAGCGCTTGCAAGATCCAGATGAGAATGAAAGAGGACAATTCACTTTCAAAAATTTGCCGAACTTTGATTTGAAATAGTTTTCCAGCAAAAACTTTCACAAGAATGATCTCAAGTTCCTTAAATATTATGTTCCTATTTAGATGTAAGACCTTCATCTTGTACTTATTAGTTACATATGTTGTGTTTGTTTTAAGTATCTCTGATTTTATTTTAAACTGCATTTCAATTGACTTCTGATTTTTTATTATTTTTAATTATTATTTTTATTATTTCTATTTTTCAAATATTACAATGTTTGCTTAGGAATGTGAAAATTTTGTATTTCTTGTGTACAAACCTACTTATAAAACGTAATTATAAAGAATTTGACTATTCCTTATAATTTCTGGGTAAGTAGTATAATAGGAAAATTTTAGTTGTGTTGGGTTTGATGTTCCAGCTGCCTTTTCTTAATTTGTATTTTGATATTTTTTTTCCATTATTTTTTAGCAATTCACACAGATATTGCAAAAGCATAAGTAAGCAGAACTGATTACGTATGAAAAAATGTATTTCTTGTCTCCAATGTTCAAAAGTCTGAATAAAGCATTTAGTTTTTCACTATAATAGGTTTTTCTTCTTTTTCCTAATCCGCTGACCACGTCAAATGATACTTAGCATGATTTGAAATCTATTTTATTATTCAATTTCTATTCAAATTTCATTATTCACAGACATTTTAAGAACCTTAAACATGTTCACTACCATCTATTAATATTTCATTACCAAACTTCATTACCATCCAAATTTTTAAATTACCATCCAACAGTTTTTCATTACCATCCACACCTTCATTACCTTCCATCAATTTTCTTCGAATCCAAGTGTCGCACAAAGGTGCCCTTTTCACTTTTATACATCTGATAGGTACGGGAACCCATTTCTATAAAAATATATAGTAAAAAGGCAAAAAAAAAAAAATCCGCGGAAACAGGCAAATTTGAACGAAACGGCGGAATGACCCTTAAATGATTTTTTTAATTGGAAGATTTTTAATACTAATTATTTTATATAAATTGCAAATTCTTACTGGCATTTGTTTCAATAAATTATGCTCCCAATATTGAATGAGCTATTGAAAACGATTTTACACGATTTTGTTTGTCAATTTACTTTATTATAATATTTTGCTAGATTATACATGTTAAGGCGATGCACTACGTCGTGTAATATTTTGAATCCAGCCGCTATCAATAACACACCTTACGTAGATGGCGATAAGGCTTAAATTCCCACTTAACACCATCGTTTTGATTTATGCAATAAAAAAACATGGCCAAAAAGTGCCTTTTATTTTATTTTGTGGATGTTCAGGCACAAATATTAAAATGTTTTTCGATCATTTTTAAATAATTTAATTTGCCACATTATACAATAAAACCATTTCTCAAAATGGGTTCGTAAGTGGGAGATTTTGAACTTTAAAGCAGTTTTCATAGGCCTTATACATTATTTTTTTCTGGGCTTATAAAAAGACTTATGTAAAAAATACTCGATTATTTCAAAGGTCAAGATGTATTCTACTCGCAGTATTTAATTAAAGCATCTGAAAAATTTCTAGGCGACAAAATGTTCAAACCAAAAACACATGATTTTGCATTACTACATATTGCATCGCCTTAACAAGTCACTTTTTATTAATAAACATATTAATATTCTGTTCGAACAAAATATTCTCTGTTATTTACTATCTATTATCATAAACACCTCATACCTCCATTATGTCAGGTCTTATACAAACCTAGTATTCATTAGACTATTATTACACTAGGAGATATTTATTTTAATTACGTATTGTTTCACTGCACTTCTATTAACACATTCTTTGCCGTAAACGAGAAAACTCGTCATACGCCTTTTTACAGTAAGACGCGGGAGACGAGTTTACTCGTTTTATTGCGCAAAGCGGTAAGGAGCGGGAAACTTGTAAACAAGGGGTTCTAAATGGGTGCGGGGTCATGTGTTTTCTATTGTCGGCGGTACCCGATCTATCTACCTGTCAATACAATGAGTTTTAAACACAACAAAAAATATAAAAATATAATCGTTGTCGCGTATGTTCCGCTCACAAACTACGCAGTGAAACGCGGTACATGTGCAAGTTTTGCAATGTGCCCCTGCATAAAGGAAAGTGTTTCGAACGCTATCACACATTGAAGCACTATTAGGTTATAGTTTTTTTTTTATGTGTATTGAAAATTTCTTAATAATCTTGTAATTTTGTATGAATAAATTTCGATATGTTATTTAGATTGTGAAATACTGTTTTTTCTATGATTCCCAAGAAAGTAGAAAGTTTTTGTTCATAAAAAAAGGAATTACAAATACATTGCTAAGTAAATAAATAGAGACATATTTTTAAAGTAAAACACTGAAAGTTTCATCGAAAAATATCAAATAGATCGTAAGATATGAATATTTTGCGGAAAGTCTAATTTTGGCGCTAAAATTAAAAAAAACACCCGCCCCTAATTTGGCGGTAAAATGCCTGACCATATAGTGTTAACAACTTTATCACTTGCAATAATACTTTTGTGTACACATTACTTGTTCTGTAATTTATTAATAATATTCTCCTGTATACCACTGTATGCTTATAATCCGATGTATCATTCTATTGTAAAAGCCATTTTATGGCGTTTAAATAAATAAATAAATAATTTTTTACCTAATGGTAATTACAAAAAAAATAATCTTACCTTTTTTTAGTACGCAAATATAATGAAATTAAACTAATTAATCATCATGCCGTTTCCCCGCAGGGATAGGCAGAGAGGATGGACCGCCAAACAACTCGGTCTTGGCACACACTTCTTGCCTCATCCACATTCAAACATTCGTCTCATACATACTCTTTTATTATTCTGACTCTTGACATGGTCCGACTCAAGTATCTGATTCACTTGATCGTGCCATGTCTTCCTCGGGCGTCCCCGACTTCAGCTACAATTATTACAAAAACTATTTTAATACGTTTAAATGCAATTTTCAAACGATCGATTTATTTTTAAACGTCATGTACCCGGCCTTGCTAGGGGTTATCCTTAGGAGATAGACATATACCATCCAGGACTTTTATGTAGGCCTTTTTAAGATATACAATTCCGTCTTACATTATTTTGTTGTATCTCATAAGGTTTAGCCAGCGTTAGTAATAGTATAAGCGCCCGAAAATATATTTTTACGACTTTATCACAAAACATCGACTTTTCTCTACTTTCTATAAATATAATGTGCATGTATTATATATATAAACCTTCCAGAATAAATTCTCTAAATGATAGTGAAAACCCTATCAAAATTCGTTGTGTCGTTTAGAAGAACTGAGCGCACAAAGAGACAAACGCGGATAGCTACTTTGTTTTATATTATTTTTATCTATGTTTATCATAGACATATGAATATTAGTAGACCTGCCCTAAGTGATTAAAAGCGTATTATCCCCACTCCCCATACCGGTTCCATTGAGCCGGCTGGGCTCGCATATGGCCTCAAGTGAAATTTGAAAACGTGACGTCATCATTCTTGTGCGAACTATGGTCGAGGCATCATCGGTTCATTTTACGAAATAACACGGCAAAATGTTGACTTGTACTATGAAAACTTGTAAAAATAGATGTGAAAAAGAGAATAAACCCAATTGTCGTATTACATTCCATATATAAGCATTATTTTACTTTATTTTAAGCATATTCACATCGTATAATATGAATCAGTTGTTACTATCACATCGAGAAACGTCTGGACGCGAAACACAAAGCTGGTTGGTTGCTGGGAAGTAAATTATGAACATTTATAAAAGTGTCTTAACTAAATACTTAAACGAAATATTCCACTCTGAAAATAGAACCGAATTTTTTTGCCGAATTTGGACTTCGCAAATTTGTTCATAACGTGGCGAGTAATTTGCGCTCCCATGTAAACATGTCTATTCATTCAAAAGCAGATTTTACTTTTAAGAAGTAAATGGTGATATTATAATGCGAGATGCCTATTTACTGTCAGATTGATTTATTGACGAATCACAGTCAGCCTTACTCCCTTCGTTCTTCAACAGTTGATTTTACCCCTCGCCATTATCTTCTCGTCTATTAATTCCTATGTATGTGCTGCAAACCAATCCCAGGATTGAAACCAGAGAGAGAGATATAAAAGCAATAGTCCCTATCTGCACAGAAAGGCAAAGCCACAGAAACACGTGTTGGGGTACAGCTAGTAACATATATAAATTAAGCCTACGTATGTTTGTGCTCGCAAAACTCGAAAAGTAGTCGACTGATATCGCTGAAAATGTCAAAGTTTGTTTTTATTAGTGCCAGGAGTGTTTAGAGAGCGGTTTGCATGGTAGAACAAGTCGGGGACGCCCGAGGGATACTTAACGCAATATCTCTGCACCTGAATGAAATACGGGGTTGAATTAAAATTGATGCAATATAGTTTTCTAACAGCAACATTGTGGTATACAGTAGTGAGTGGTGAAAGAAGTCGGAGACGCCTGAGGAAGACATTAGCAATAGCGTAGAGTAAAGATAAAATCATTATTTCTTATAATATTGTTTTTTTTTCTAGTTCCGAGGGACGTCAAAGGAGAAAATTATATCAAAAAGTGGACATCCATCTATACAAACATCATACCACATCGCTCACTTGAAAATGACGCACCAAAAAAAGAAAAAATGTCTGTATATGTCACCTTCTTGCTCTTATTATTATTCATAATGTTTGTTTTTGGCTGGATTTACTGTAACAGATCTTGTAAACTGAGTTGAGTAGGTCATAATATTGTCTAACTTCGTTATAATATTGTCTAACTTCGTTTTATTACTGTCTAACTTTGGGATAATATTGTCTAACTTCGTTATAATATTGTCAAACTTCGTTATATTATTGTCCAACTTCGTGATAATATTGTCTAACTTCGTAATAGTATTGTCTAACTTCGTTATATTATTGTCTAACTTCGTTATATTATTGTCTAACTTCGGAATAATATTGTCTAACTTCGTGATAATATTGTCTAACTTCGTGATAATATTGTCTAACTTTGTGATAATATTGTCTAACTTCGTGGTAATATTGTCTAACTTAGTGATATTTTCTTTTAACTTCGCGATAATAACTTCTAACTTCGTGATAAGAGATATTTTACAATTCGCGATAAGATCTTTTAACTTCGTGATGATAATTATCCAATTTCGTGATAATATCTTCTAACTAAGTGATAATATATTCCAAGTTTGTGATAAATATCTTCTAGCGTCGTGATTTACTTTCGGTCAAAACACTGCGCAGTCACAGGCGATACTTTCACTAGATAATGCTATTTAAAAACATACATCTTTCTCTTGTGTAAAAAAAACTAAAGCATGACAGAAAACGACTGCCCCCGGTGTACTATTCCAAGGTTGCTGAGCGACCAATCATTGTGCACCTACACAGATTAGGGCGGTTATAAAACAACTATGTCTCTTTCTCGCATATGTGTAGCTCTCACACACACAATAATGTGAATAGGAACAAAGCTGGTCACTGGCGATACTGAGTATCTTGCTCTCTGGAATGTGTGGCAAATATATTTTAAATTATTTTATTTAAATTCTGTTTGGTGTATAAAATTGTATATAAATAAAAATGGTTAGCAAGTCCGTCGCTGGGATTTGAACCCGGGATATGAACCCGGGATATGAACCCGGGATATGAACCACTCGCTCACAGAGTTCATCAATTATGATTATTTTAATTTCATTAGATTATTTAGTGTTTTGTGAGAGGTATGCAATAAACAAATGAAAGCATTGGGTGTATGATTTTGTGTGCTGTAATGTCCAACATTTATCATGCATGTAATTAAAATATTTATCAATTTTTTTGTTTGTTATTTTAACATTTTGGGAGGCGGGTGTGGGTACCGCCGCCCCTGGACCCATTCATTGGATAACCAACACCTCTGCCAAGTGACTGCAGAAACGGGCGGACCGTTTGAAAGAGACGGATTAGATCATGAGGGAACGAAGGAAGAAGAGATGGCACTAGGTCAACCAGGCAAAACACGTCAAATAAAGTCAACCTTGCACAAATGGGCGAGGCTTTCTAGGCCAGAATGTTCACCACTTGCCAAATATATTTTTTCCGTGGACCCCCTGCCTGCCGAATATTGAATTTTCCTAAAACTATTAACGTCCCATGTGATAATCATTTATTTTTTAGTAAAAAGATTCCCTTCTCTTGCCTGTCCAACAACCGGGTGTCGGTACCTATAGTTGCTCTGTCTTTACATTGTGCAGACAGGGGCACCCTTGTGAGGTATAACATCAAATGAAAATGAAGCAGGATAAGCAACGAGAATTTTTTTCTGTAGCTGGCCCTACAGAACTACCTTCTTGTCACATGATATCCGATTCTTCAACCTTCCATTTCAATATTCAAAATGTCCTCAAACTTAGTTTTGAAGTTTGTGTGAAGTGCATTATGTTGAACTTCATTATTACCCTGGACGTTTTTCAAAAACAAGTTGGGGAATTAGGAAAATTCGCGACAAAAATGTTTTGCTTCAATATATTAATTCTGACGAGAAAAGGAACGTAGACTCTATTTATATACCTCAATTAACAACTTTACGAAATATAAAAATGCAAATATAAAATAAGTAATTCCTCAGTCTATTATATTTGTGTTAGGTCTATTGTGTCATTTACGGAACTACTAAATGTTGACTTGAGGTAAATGGGGGTCCGCCCGTATGTACCCCCATTCCCATCTCGTGGACCCCCAAATTTTTTTCTCGCTGACATAGACCCCCAGCAAGCCGATATCGACCCCTGGGGGTCCATATAGGCCACTTTGGGAACCTCTGATTTAAATAATAAATCGCTCGTTTCCGCAATGAGTTTCTGTTTCACGTTGTGTGATAGCAGACTCCTTCGGAATACATGATACAACAATGTTATGCGATATTGGGCATTGAATATATTTACTTTAGAGCTCTCAATCGCGTTGCATTGGTTTGTCATATGGGACATTGTTATTCCAAAGGGTTGGCATATCGTGTTGATTTAAATATTTCTTTTTATCGCTAGATGGCACTAGTAAATACATAAATTAAATTAAATAAACCTTTTTACTATCTGATGGATGTCGCGTGGCTTGAAAATTATTATTATTTAAATGAAATCTTGTGTTTTTCTTTTGTTACGCGTAACAGTTAGGTTAATTCAAATTTAATTTTTAATTTTCTCTATCTAATCGCTGGCTTAAGGTTAAACGCAACGCTCGTTGTATTCTACGTGTTCACAGATGGTGTTAATTAATTAATTTTGTTTAAATACGCTTTTGCAAGGTATTGCTTTACAGTATTAAGACAAATTATTTGTTTGCGCCCTCATATACGCAATATGAATATGAATAAATAGTTTTGTCCATATAAAAACTCAATTCTATCGAGAAAGGCATACAAATACAATATTGGATTGAATCATCGGTAAAATATTGTATTTGTGTGCCTTTCTCGAAAGAATTAAGTCTTTAAACGAACAAAACTATTGATTCATATTCATATTGCGTATATACGGGCGCAAACAAATGATTTGTCTTAATATTGTAAAGCAATTACCTTGCAAAAGCGTATTTAAACAAAATTAATTAATTAACGCCATCTGTGAACACGTAGAATACAACGAGCGTTACGTTTAACCTTAATGTTTCTCCGGTGTGCCGCATCCACCCAAAGGCCCCCGCACTTCATACTTCGTCACCGGCATTGGCGACAAAAGTCTTGAAGAAAATGTTCATACGACCACCTTCTCTCCTTTCTTTCCTCCATGGATTAGACCCTTAGAGCACAAGCGTCAGGTGGGTATGCAGTCCATGTTCTACAGGTATTAGAATGGAAGATGCTCCAAGGAATTAGCGTCATTATTCCCTTCGGCACCGGTGCATAGTCGGGAAACACGCCGAACGCGCGCCCAACATACGTCCCATGAGAACTGGTCGCTCTTACGACTCGTTCTTGAGTTTTGAGTTCAACATCTCGGCTGTAGAACGATTTGCTGGCCTCTGTGTTTCATCCTTCCACAACATGGGTCTCTTCAAGACTTAAGCCCACCCCTTCCTCTCCTCAAAAAAAAAACCCTCCACAGAGCATCCCCAAAGATGACATAGGCACGAGGGAAATTATTTTCCTCAGGGCCTCCTGTGTGGAGTTATTGTAAAAAAAGTTCACCCCAAGTGGCAAGATAACCTTTGGTGACTTAGCAGAGGTGCCCGGGTTCATTGGGTGAAGTTTGTCCAGGTCTCCAGGATCGAGAAAGATCGGTTGATAGAGACCCTTTGACCTCTCCGGCCGACTTTCTTGACCCATCTCCTTGCATGGGAATTGAATGGGATTGATTCATACATCACTCATTCCTGTACGCACTGATCCTAGATTCCCTAGGTAGATTCCTACCCTCATATTTTTCTTCCCAGAAAAAAAGTTCGATCGTTTTCAGCAGAAGGAAAATTTAGTTTATCTTGGACACACAGACATGTCCGGAACGCATTTTTATCGGCTAATCTCTTGTGGTCAATAATCAATTTTATCGGCTTATATAATCGGAATATTCATAATCTATCACAAATCTTCAACCCTTGTTCAGTTTTTTCATGAAATAAAAATATGTTTTCATTCTGCTTCCTTAATAATGTTTAATTTAGCAACCTACAAAGTTTAACGGGTCAAGCTGTAGGACATTTTTTTATTGGGAAAGATATTAAATTTATCTAGAATTTACAAAAAAAAACAAAAAAAATTAGAAACTGACGAATCATTTTTGGTATACATAAAATCTATTAGCTTGTCAAGTAATTTGAATTTGGTGCCATGTACTGCCATCTGTGTGACAGCAGTATAAACATTAGCCACGAGATGCGCGCGCAGAAATCTTCCTTACCGACGGTCCGCCATCTTGCAATAGAATGCCATCACAAAAGGACGTATTATCAACAAAATGCTAGTGCCCGCACCGAGGGTTTTCGTTAAATTATGACTTTATCCGTGCACCGATTCCTGCAGTGTCCGACTTGAATTAAATAATGGACCCCGGGCCGTCCTCGGAGCAGTCCAGGGTAGCCCCAGGTATTATAAAACAACAATGTGACACAATTTTAAAACGCCAAAATTTACGTGCACAAATAATGGCCTCTCGTATTCTTTCAGAGTTGTATTTTCTCCTGGCGAAATTCCTGTCAAATGGACCCTTGAAGGAGACAAACGAGGTAATATCGATCAGTAATGAAACAATGAAGTATAATCTACACGAATTTAAGTCTAATTTGGTGTTTTTTGTCCAGGTTTTGCGACAAGAGCTCGAGAAATGCAAGGTGAGCAGTTTTATGTTTTGATGACAGATTTCGTGCTTACTATGCATAATGTTGTTTTTCCACACGTGGGTCTACTGTCAAAACACCGAAACAGTGGTTAATCTACCCCCGCTGTTGTATTTTCTTTATTTCTTATCTGAATTGACACGATGTTTCGCCATTGCAGATTCTGCCGAAGCGTCTCGACTGGGAAGGGAATCTCCACGAGCAGACATTCGAGGAATTGGTAAATTGCACATTTCAACCCTTCTGCTATTGTTTTTCATCATAACAAACCCCTAAAGACGTTTCGAATCGCGAAAATCGTGATGAAAATTCTTGTGTGAGACTTTGGTAAATTTGGGATGAGGAGTTCGATGTACGCGATAAAAACGCATTTTCGCAATTTTTTTGGATAATTAGTGAAAATTTGCGTAATTAATTAGCGCAATATGGACATTTTTCCTGACTTCACCTAATTATCGAATATGGATCTCGTGCCGTCCCTGTCTATCTTGTGTTGAAATCGTATTTTCATCTCTTTCTACTGTCTCTCGTTATTGACGCTTGTGGGGCTGGGAAGATGTCTGCGATTGGCCGATACTCTCGCTGCTGTTCTGTGATTGGGCAAACCAAACGGCACGAAAGCTCTCCCTCACAATATTATCATTGGATCAACGGCGAACCTGGCGGCGTGAATGAAAACTAAAACTAAATTTCATATAATTTTTTCTGTGTCACTATCACAGCGCATGATTACCTTTAGTTCTGTTTTACTCCGCTAGGTTAGAAACGTTTCTTTTAGATGGTAAATAAATGAAAGTAGCTTCCTTCATTTTTATTATTTTGGTAGAATTAATTACGTGCGAACCAGCAGCTGTGTTCTATTCCGGTCACGGCAGGCACAATAATACGCATAAATTATTCCACCATGAAAAAAAGGTCAGATCATTTCTACGTCGCTCTTATAATTTATTTTATTTTGGTTTTATCCTTTGATAAGTGGTTTCCACTTTTCAGTAATGTTGGTCTGTTGAAGACGGGGTTGAATGCATTCAGAGGAAACTTTGATATAAGAAAATAAAAATGTTGACTTTCCAAGCCTTTTGCGAAACAAAATCAATTATTTTATAACGTTTTTAATTCTGTGTGAAATGTAATTCTCGGTTCCTTTTGATTATAACATAAATAAATACGTTATGTAATTAATTTATTATTTTTTAATAATGTAAAATCATTTTGTGTTGTCATTTTAATTTTATGATAACACAAACCTTTCACTTTTTGATGAAAATAATCTACATGTTTCAAATTTTTTTAAACCCAGCCAGAGGCCTGAGTTTGGCATATTCTGTTGGAAGGTCGGAGTATTTCTGTTTTGCAGTTAAATCCAAATAAATGTAATATTTATGAACGTATCCGAAAACTGTTTTGTAAGAAAGCCCGAAATGGAACGATCAAGTGAACCAGATACTTGAGGAATAACAGAAGAGTATGTGTAGTACTGAGCACTATTTCTCTCTCTTTCAAACTCCGTTAAAATTTCATCAGCTATTTGAATAAGGTGACTATTGAATGTTTTACAGGAAATCCAGTACCCCAATGTGTCAGAGGACCACCTACTGTCGGTATGCACGGCCCTGCTGAAGACCGAAGCGGACAAGCCCAAGCGTTCCCTGCTGTGCTGCAGTCTCTTCAACTCCGGGATCCGGCGCAACAAGTACCGCAATGTCTGTGAGTGCCATCCTTACCTACCAACCAACCTGTACTGTACAGGGTCCGCAGATACTCGAGATAATACACATTTTGTCTGATTATATTTTAAAGGGATCGGAATGGCAATCTAGTCTCCTTCAACGGAAGCAATCTTCTCAAAATACCTTCCATTGATATGCTCGGTGCAAGTCTAAGTGACCAGCTCAGGCAATCAGCCTCTCTGTGCGTACTGTACATATCTTTTGTGTTTACGTCTGTAGCGATCGTAGATTCATCTAGATTGTCTCACTAAAGGTAAACAAAACGAGCTACCTGTCTATGAGCTACCGACGTCTGAAACTACCTACGACAATACGTTGCAAGTTGGTCTAGCACATTACGCGAACTCACTAGAAGGTTCTAGCCTGTTGCCTAGACATAATTTTAGCACCAACGAAAATTCCAGTAGGACCCAGACTGAGCGAGTTGTCTCCATTTTACCTGCGATCTCGCATACCTACTGATGCCATCAGCCGGTCTGTATAAATAGGCCCGACGCAGCGAGCAGTCAGTCAGTCAGCCATCAGTCAGCCAACAATTAACAAGGCTCAACGAGTGACAACCCGCGCGTAGGAAAATATTCCCGGCTCTGCACGGTCCAACCATCGACTCCATCGGGATATCTTCACAGAGCCCTGGCCCCGGCCATCGTTCCTGGCCGGCGCTACACCGGATCACAGCGCCCTGGTTCCAGCATATCTGACCAGCGCTACATCCGCGCACCTAGACCACGCGGCATCCACCCTGGTCATCCTCACCTCCCGTACAAACGCCTACCATGTCCACCGCACCTTCGGCTTTCCTGTCAGCAGTGGAGTACCTGAAGACCCACGCTCTTCACCAGTTCCTGACCGTCAACGAGTCCGGTCACCAGCAGCGGCGTCGACTCACTGACCCACACTTGACCACCGCCTGCATCAGGAGTGTTCAACATCGGTCCTAAGTCATCTCACATACGCATAGGCGGATTTGCAGTCTTGGCCGCCCTAGGCCCCAGACCAGGAGTATCCAAACTTTTCAGTAAGTTCCTAGGGTAAAAACCGTTTTAATTTTCCTGCCATTATCATTCATGGTTCATGGGGTGAGATTTGTCCAGGTCTTGGCGGCGGATACGTCTGCCCACCTGCTGCGTGGCGGGCCGGATTGAGAGAGACTGGGTGAGGGAGGCTTTTTGACCTTTCCAGCCGGACTATCTTGACCCATCGCCTTGCACCGCAGTTGGGGGGATGTATTCATGTTGTTCATAATTTCTTGTTATCATCTGTGACTTTTTTGTCACGATTGGCCGCCCCTTATATCTGGCCGCCCTAGGCCCGGGCCTACATAGGCCTAAGGGCAAATCCGCCTCTGCACATACGGCAAGCTGACTCAAATAAAACACTGTGACCTTCACGACCTCTTTCAATCGTGCCTCCTCGTCAGATCCCCAAACGTCTTAAAGGGATTGGAATGATGATCTAGTCTCCTTCGACGAAGCAATCTTCCCATCATGCCTTCCATTGAAGTGCTTGGCTAACTCGTAATTTTACCGGGTTTGGCAGCATGGATATGTCAACGAAATGTCTTCTTACGGACTTTGCGCACCTTCGTGTATGTGGATTGCCATTTTGACGGAGAGGTCGATTCTGACGGTTGCTGATGGTTTCACCTCTTACTCTATTCAATAAATGCAGACATCCCACAGGGATCGGTTCTGTCTCCGACTTTGTTTTTGTTGTACATCAATGAAATTTTGTCGTGTGTTATTCTTAGTTATGCAGAACCGTGCTGGCACTGTTGATGGATGCGGTGGACTCTCTCGCTGCAGCAGCTGGTCCAGTTTCTTCACCACCAAAGATTCTTGCTGTAGTCTCCATTTTCTATATTCGTCGAACGTCACAGCGGTGCTGCCAAGGTCTGGTATCTGCGAGAGGATATTGTGTCAGCGCTTTGTTAGCAGCAGACGGATGACGAATCTCGTGCTGGTGGTGGACGCGGTGGACTCTTTCGCTGCAGCAGCTGGACCAGTTTCCTCACCACCTGGGATTCTTGCTGCAGAGTCTCCATCTTCTATCTTCATGTCACCTGTTCCTGTACTTCATTTTACTTAACTTAACTTCACTTTATTTTTGTAATATTTATATTTTTTGTAATACCTGCATCAAGTGTAAAGCGCCCCTGAGGTCATATCTCACAAAAGCGGCGCTATACAAATTGTCCAATAAATAAATGACGGTAGTGTCCATTATGTCCGATTATGTCTAAAGGGGATCGAAATTGCAGAATGGTTATATATTTTCAGTAACTTTCTTTGAAAACCATCATTGCAGAGTCGATACGTTGCTTGAAATCGCTTTAGCCATGTTTTGTGACCAGATCTAAACAGCCAGGTACCTTCTCCTCCATCTTCCCATTCTCTATCTCCTTCCCCTCCCCATATCGTTCAGCCTCACAACATACCCCAATTGGGGATTCCATAGTCTCACAGGCTCCAGACAATTGGGAGTAGTTGTGGTAATCAATAATATCATTATTAACTATTTGTCTCTCTTACAGTGGACCGGATGGTATTGCGGCAGTCGGGTGGTCCGTGCAGCCGCCTGCTGCCATCGGCGGCGTACGGCTCCCTGCAGCTGCAGCGTCGCACGCTTGGCCATCTCAGCGCCGTCTACTGCGTGCTCTTCGATAGGACCGGCCGCCACATTGTCACGGTCAGTTAGACACCTGTGAACCATCGGAACATTGGCCCACACCCACCTTAGTCCAACTACGCTGAGTGTTATTTGTTTTAGGTGTATTGTGTCATTTACGGAACTCCTAAATGTTGATGACCCGATGTAAATGGGGGTGTACCCCCATTTGAATCTCGTGGATCCTCTCGCTGACATAGACCTCCGGCAAGCCGATTTAGATCCCTGGGGGTCCATATAGACCACTTTGGGAACCTCTGGTAGCCTCTCTGACTGTTTAGTATTACATTTTACATAACGAAGTTTGTTTTTGTTAAAATTTTTGATTCTTCAAAGGAGTGTCATGGTTATCATTTCTTTGAATACACATTTTGACTATATTCGTGTAGAGTAGTTGTCACGTCTGATGTCACGTCTGATTTCCCGTCTGATGAGCATGGACCCTTGTCAATCACCAGGGCTATTATGGGGCTAAGGCAAGGAGACATAATGTATAAAAGCATTGAAGAACCTTGATCATGTTTGAAGGTGTTTGGAGAGTCCGCCAGCGGTGAGCAGATTGCGCCGGGTAGAGATTCGTGGGATAGAGTGCGCGAGGCCATCCTCAATCATTCAGCATCCATTGAACGTTTAAAGGGACAATGATGCTTCATCTTTGCGTCACCTCAACAGCATGCTTGGCAATCCAGTGCAGTCTCCAAGGAATTACCCCTCAAAACCACTCACAAATAAAACCATTTTTTATTTCAAACAACCGATTGTATATTTTCATCTCTTCAAGCCACAACACTCGAACAAGCACAGGCCGATCTCACACAGGAGTCGAAACGTTGGTTTTGTGTTTTGTAAATTTAAACGGAAAGTCTCCGAAGGATAAGTTCAAGGTATCCGCGCGATCTTTTTCTCAAAATTTCAATCTCCATTTTTTCTCGCCTAACGCCACGCGCACCGCGGAATCGTCGTCCCCCGTATTGTTCCCGTATTGTCCCGATCTAAATCTACCCGCGTTATTTTTGCTCGCCCGTCCAACCGCTCGCAGGGCAGCCACCCGAAAAACTCCCAACAAAACAATAATCAGGCACTACCGTGGCAATCCAAACTTGCAAAATTCTTTGACGTTACATAGTATAAATATTATAATTTTTTTTTTAAGAAATACAAACATTTCCGGGTTACGAATAACCGGGCATTATTTGAAAATCACAGTAAGCGGAAAATGTTGCTTGTATCGTGATGGAATGATGGAGGAATTGAACGTATGACGCCTGGGTGGGACCCAAACGCAATGCCAATTCAGCCACTGACCGTTTTTATATGTTCGTATAAATAAATATTTTTGACAGATGACTTCCAAATGAGAGATTATTTTTAGATAAAGATAGTTATTATGAGGAAACTTTTTAAGATATGAACATGAAATATGTATTGTGCATAATAAGATATATTATCTGGTAAGCGGAAAACAATCACAATTCTGATTCTTTAACTCTTTGCACGCGGCCGTATCAACTGTTGTTACGGCAAAAAGTCTATACTCACACGCGGCTGTATCAACAGTTGATACGGAAACTTTGAATGCCGACATTCCAGCGGTCTTTTGACACAAATTTATTTCCCGCTCACTTGAACATTCGTAGAACTATCACGATGCTGACATCTACAAGAATTTCTCGATAATAAAATTGTATTTCATTAAAAAACATCGATAATCAAGTGAGCTTCTTTGCGCCTTCGAGTGCTATAGTTTACAATTTTGTCAACGGATGGCGTTAGTTCAATTTTGTTATTATATTAAGTGACATAAAATTTAAGTGTCCAGTTTTAGAAAAAGTTTTCATAGCAAAAAATGATAAGTGCTCATGGTGTCCCACTTGTGTCTCTCACCTAAGTACACACACACGCTGAGTGAATGGCCACATGTGACCACATTCAAAAGATACGGTACGTCTTTGTATGAAATTTTATGTTTTTGTTTTTATAAACATCTAAGAGTGTTGACACACGAGGATTTGTTTTCATATTGTGGAGAATAATCTGTTCTGTCTATATAGTCCAATAAATCATGCCAGAATCCTATAATTTGACATTTAATTGCGTGCATAGGTATTTGAAAATATGTACCGCGTACGGGTATAGATAAAACGGAGCAAATTAACGCGTTCAAAAGGTTAATAACATTTATCAAGGGTATTTTCTGCTCTGAAGTTAAAAGGTTAACGTGCAGTTGAAGACATGCTTGTGTTATTTGCAGGGCGCCGACGACCTGCTGGTGAAGATATGGAGCGCCATCGATGGGCGGCTGCTGGGCACGCTGCGTGGCGCGTCTGCCGAGATCACCGACATGGCCGTGGACACGGACAACCACCTGCTGGCGGCCGGCTCGCTTGACCGGCTGGTGCGGGTCTGGGACATGCAGACAGCCGCCCCCGTCGCCGTGCTGCAAGGTAGGTCATACCATCGTCATCATGAGATGCCTGCTGGGATCGCCGCCGAACGTACTTGAACCTTTGTGATTTAGAATATTTAGTCCTTTCACCTCCCAATGATCGATTTTGAGTGTTCTTATTAAAAACATTTTTGAGTGTGTTCTTCACCTACCGTTGTAATGACAAAAAAATGATTTTTCAATTGTCAGATGTCAGTTGGGAGCAAAATGGGTTATTTTGCTTGTAACTGACATTGAATTGAATGTGTTGGCAGGCCACAACGGCATGATAACCTCGGTGCACTTCTGCCCCGCCCGCTCCGGAGACCTGAGCTGCCTGGTGTCCACTTCCACTGACGGCTCCGTGGCATTCTGGACCTACAGCCACAGCAACGGGGGCAAACCCTGCTTCATGTGAGTCCACATTGTCCTGTCAACCTAACCTCTAATGTTAACAATTCGTATTTTAGATGTATGAGTAAAGCAAACATGATGAAGAGATGCAGCCCGTCCAACTAGAGAGTTACAATTACCATTTTTCAGTTTTGACAGTTTTCCGCTAGTGGCACTAGTGTATATGTACATATATATTTTCAAAATTTATTAGCAGTAAGTCTCTCATTAATCCGCCAAACTAAAAACTGGGCGAGTTTCCAATTAGTTCAAGTGTCTGATTATTATATTGTGTACATTCAAAATATCGCAACACGGAGGACATATGAAGCCTCTTTTCGCAGTAAGCTGGAATATAGCTCCATTATTTGCGCCCCTTCTGAACAAAACAATAATTTAAAATTTAAAAAAGTACAAAAGAGGTTTTTTTTAATTTTTTTATTTAGGAAACAAACAGTCATTTATATATTTATCATAAACAGCAATTATTTACAATATTAGACCAATAATGTTCCATTAATTCTAGTCGTTGATTCAATATTTGCACCTATACAATATATTTATAAATGACAAAGAAATATAAAGAATAAACATTATCAAGGAATTACAAAATGTTATAAAAACAATTAAAGACAGTAGTTAGTAGTAATACAGTTTTCGCATGATTATAAAAAAAAAAAAAATAAACTAAGATGATAGGATTATTTCACAAAATAAAAAATGAAGTTATCAGTTTAGTAAGTTGCATTTTATATGTTCTCAAGTTACAGTTGAAAATGTGTACATCTCTAGAGGCTAACTAATTGCCCGTTTGTTTGCATTGCGTTGTTTGCAGTTCCAAGCCGGTGCAGTACGTAGAGCGCATGCGGCCGGGCGCGTGCCAGATGATCTGCGGCGCGTGGTCGCCGGGCGGCGCTTTCCTGGCGGCGGGCTCGGCCGACCACCACGTACGCGTCTACATGATGGCCGAGAACGGGCCCAAGAGGATCCTGGAGACGGCGGCGCACTGCGAGGCCGTGGACTCGCTGCAGTGGGCGCACACCGGCCTGCGCTTCGTGTCGGGCTCCAAGGACGGCACGGCCATCCTGTGGACGCTGCACGCCATGCAGTGGCGCCACCTCAAGCTCAACATGTCCGATACTCTGCCCGGGTAAGTCCCTTTTCTCCCAACAGGTTATTCATGCGGTCAAGTCAATAACAGTTGGAATAACAGAAGAGAATGTATGATATGATGCAAGAATGAATCATGGACTCTCTTGCTGCAGCAGCTGGTCCAATTTTTTCACCACCTAGGATTCTTGCTGCAGAGAAAAAGAAAGTACACATCCCTTCTGACTTGCAGATGGTTTTTTATTTATCTAATGTATTAACGCACATATGAGTACTAAAAATTATAAAGTACATATTTATTGTACATTACTAAACTGCCTCAGTAATAATCTTTTGTATTTGTTAAGTGATAATTTAATTATTTCCCTCCATTACCATCCTGGGCAATGAGGAATACATATGGTAGTTAGTCCCAGAATTTCTGCACCGAAATAAAACCCTACTTTTAGTATTACGTAGTGGAATCAGAAAAGTTATCAAGGCAACCAATTTCAGACTATCAAATGCGTCATTTAGAATTTTATATAGAACTAAGTTCTACATTCCTTTCTCATTTTAAAACTGTAAGAATCTATTTAAAATAATCTAAAAACTTACCTGTAAGAACCTATTTTCTATTCTGTCAATAGCTTGTACGCGAATATTGTAATGTGGGTTCCAGACGGGATAATTATTGTATTCAAGTTGACTTCTAACGAGGGAAAAATAACTAGCTAACTATCACGCCGTTTCTCCGCAGGGGTAGGCAGAGAAGACGGACCGCCAAACAACTCGGTCTTGGCACACACTCCTTGCCTCATTCACATTCAAACATACTCTTTAATTATTCTGACTCTTGATATGGCCCGACTCGAGTTTCTAATTATCTTGATCGTGCCATGTCTTCCTCGGGCGTCCCCGACTTGTGCTACCATTCGCATTCGCATCATATATTTTCCTTACACTCCTGTCTTCGCTCATTCGCTCTACAGGCCCAAACCGTCTAAGCGTCCCTTTCTTAATATTACTCACTACGCTTACAAACTCTTTGTGGATCTCCACATTTCTCACACGATCATACATGGTTTTACCATACATACGCCTCAGGGATCTCATTTCAAAAGCATTTAGTCTACTTTCAACCTTTCTCTGCCTGTTCCATTCCTCACTTCCATTCATCAGGGTAGGTACCAGCACTCCATTGTGGACTGCTAACTTCGCTTCTTTGGACAATTTTTTGTTAGCACCAACTGCGTTCAGTCCTCCATTAACGGAATTACCTGCATTTACCCTTCTTTCAATATCTCTGTCAGCCTTCCCATCTCTCTAGAACATACTTCCTAAGGTTAATATACTTAATATTGTTGTATTTTTTATGACTGCAGGGAAAAAGTGGAATCTGACGAGAAGAAGATGAAGGTGACCATGGTCGGCTGGGACTGCACAGATAGTTATGTCATCACCGCTGTAAACGACTATACTCTCAAGGTAAGAGTTGATTATTCTTTATTTTTTTTCTTAAATCATCTATTAGTCAGGTTGAATACAATGCAACCATTTGGTGTCCTCATTTCAACTCTCATTGTTTACAAATTGAAAAAATTCAAAATAAATTTTTACGTTTTATTAATTACAAAATTGGTATTCCTATTATTGAAATCAATTATGTCAATTTACGCAGTAAACTTAACTTATCGAAATTATCTGAAAGGCGAAAAATATTTGATCTCCTTTTATTATATAAAATTGTTCATTCAAGGTTGGACTGCCCTGACACTATAAACTTGCTGTCTTTACATATACCTCCAAAATATACTAGACGGAATATTTTATTCTACAACAATAACTTCGCTACGAATTCTGTGTTAGAAAGAATACACAGGTTGGGCAATGAACTAAGTGATGTCGCTGACATATTTAATTTAAACTTCAATACATTTAAAGCCAAATTAGTCCACCACTTTTTAAATGTAAATAATGTATGAGAAATCATTTTATTTTATTTCGATTTTCTATTGTTTGTTTTGTACTGTTGTTAAAAATGAAATTTGTAATTGTTATGTACTTAAAAGCCCAATAGGGCGTCAATAAATAAATATTTGTGCTTTTAGTCATAGTACTGTAGAGTCATAATCCTTAAAAAAAAATTCTAAAGCACTACAGAAAACAACTGCGCTCGGTTATTTTCTTTATCACTATTCTTACGCTTTCCAAGTTTTAAAATGGGTATTCCAGCAAATTTTGTTACACTTTTAAATGATCTGAAATCAGATCACAGAAGTATTTTCACTGACCAAAAAGGATGTCAATCTATATAAGTAAAAGTTTTTATTATATATAAAATATAAAACAGCGCCATCTGTTGGACAAACATGTTTTTTTGAAAAACAGCATCATCTGTTAGATGTAAAAGCAACACGCGCTGCTGTTTCTCTATCTGCACAGAAAGACTGAGCGACAGCAACGCATGGCGGGGTAAAGCTAGTAATTAAATAAACAAAATATAACTGTGTTTTTCTCCTTGCTATCTCACTGTTTCTCTAAAGCCTCACGCATACGATAATAAGTATTGCCTATGCCGATTTAAAGGAATAAAATATAACTGTGTCTTTCTCCTTGCTATCTTACTGTTTCTCTAAAGCCTCACGCATACGATAATAAGTATTGCCTATGCCGATTTAAAGGAATAAAATATAACTGTGTCTTTCTCCTTGCTATCTTACTGTTTCTCTAAAGCCTCACGCATACGATAATAAGTATTGCCTATGCCGATTTAAAGGAATAAAATATAACTGTGTCTTTCTCCTTGCTATCTTACTGTTTCTCTAAAGCCTCACGCATACGATAATAAGTATTGCCTATGCCGATTTAAAGGAATAAAATATAACTGTGTCTTTCTCCTTGCTATCTTACTGTTTCTCTAAAGCCTCACGCATACGATAATAAGTATTGCCTATGCCGATTTAAAGGAATAAAATATAACTGTGTCTTTCTCCTTGCTATCTTACTGTTTCTCTAAAGCCTCACGCATACGATAATAAGTATTGCCTATGCCGATTTAAAGGAATAAAATATAACTGTGTCTTTCTCCTTGCTATCTTACTGTTTCTCTAAAGCCTCACGCATACGATAATAAGTATTGCCTATGCCGATTTAAAGGAATAAAATATAACTGTGTCTTTCTCCTTGCTATCTTACTGTTTCTCTAAAGCCTCACGCATACGATAATAAGTATTGCCTATGCCGATTTAAAGGAATAAAATATAACTGTGTCTTTCTCCTTGCTATCTTACTGTTTCTCTAAAGCCTCACGCATACGATAATAAGTATTGCCTATGCCGATTTAAAGGAATAAAATATAACTGTGTCTTTCTCCTTGCTATCTTACTGTTTCTCTAAAGCCTCACGCATACGATAATAAGTATTGCCTATGCCGATTTAAAGGAATAAAATATAACTGTGTCTTTCTCCTTGCTATCTTACTGTTTCTCTAAAGCCTCACGCATACGATAATAAGTATTGCCTATGCCGATTTAAAGGAATAAAATATAACTGTGTCTTTCTCCTTGCTATCTCACTGTTTCTCTAAAGCCTCACGCATACGATAATGGGTATTTCCTATGCCGATTTAAAGGAATAAAATATTTCGACTCCTATTTAGGCCCCAAACAATCCAGTGAAATTGATTGTTCAAGAAAGAACATCGATATGAATGTAGTAAGCCCACAAAACAATTCTATAGGTTTATTTCTTCTGTGCAATTTCTTCAGAAGACAATGCTATGTTATAGCTTCTGCAGCGGCCCCCGCGATGTGACCGTATTATTTATTTATGTATTTGCAGGTGTGGTGCAGCAGTTCCGGCAAACTGGTACGCGTTCTGCGTGGGCACAGCGATGAAATATACGTGTTGGAGGCGCATCCCAAACATCCGGCCGTATTGCTTTCGGCCGGACACGACGGACAGATATTCATATGGGACATACTTAAGGGGGTGAGTTTTCCCTGTTTTATTACATCTCCAAGAAACTAGTTGAAACAATCTCCTTAAGATCCTTGGATTTGGATCCAGAGCAGGAACCTAACGATTTTTTCAATTTACATCAATGGACAATATTTTACTCCATTCACTTATTCTAATTAGGGGATAGTTGAAGCCATTTTCCTCATGTCATTTTGTGTCAATTGATGACATTTCCTACTTTCATGGTAATTTGTGTCAGTTGAGGCCATTTTCCCCTATTTTAGTGAATGTGAATGATTTGAAGATATTTCCCCCCATTTATGTTAATTTGTGTCGGTTGAAGCCATTTTCTCCCGTTGTTGTCAATGTGTATGATTTGAAGCCATTTTCCCCTATTCTTGTGAATGTGAATGATTTGAAAACATTTCTCCCCATTTAATCAATTTGTGTCAGTCGAAGCCATTTTCCCCCATTCTTGTCTATTTGTCCCATTTATATCAATTTGTGTCAGTTGAAGCCAAAGATATTAGAAGAACGAGATGTGCTATGAGCAGTTCATACTGTGTGTAATTGTTTTGCCCAGTGTCGCCGGTTTTGTTCACCAATACTACTGCACACCTTCGCTTACGCTAAGGTATCCGCACTAATACATAGAACAGATTTCTGTGCGTACACGTCCCGATACCGTTCAAAGTACCCTAATTAGGTAGTACTCCGCCTACGGTCCGGCGGCCAACATAGCATATCTCGTTCTTCTAATATCTTTGGTTGAAGCCATTTTCCCCCATTCTCGTCTATTTGTCCCATTTATATCAATTTGTGTCAGTTGAAGCCATTTTCCCCCATTCTCGTCTATTTGTCCCATTTATATCAATTTGTGTCAGTTGAATTTTTTCCTCCATTGTCAACTATGGTGATGGCTGGTTTTGCGATGAGCTGGATCACCATGTAAATTTATATCTTATTGATGAGTAGTCAGTGAATACTCATGTGGGTAGTATATATATGTAAACTGTTTATTATTTGTACTAGATGCCAATTTCTGTCTGAGAAGGTGATAATGTAAAAGACGAGAGATGAAGCAGACATACATTTATACCTCAGCATAATCATGCCATCTCATTCATACACAAATGTCTCTTTCCGTCTTTAAGTGAAGAGAAAATCTTTTCCCCCAATTTCATGAATTTTTACCAACTGACTTATTGCCAAGTAGACTATAATATCTGTATCTTCCAGATATCTCTGGGATCCTTCCAGAATCACATAGACGGGCAAGGACATGGCGCTGTGTTTGACGCCAAGTGGTCTCCAGACGGCTCTAAGGTGGCGGCCACAGACTCCCACGGCCACATCATCATGCTGGGCCTAGGCCGGGGGCATCCTCTGCTGCAGACGGTAATTACACTCGATGGTTCCGCTCCCCCATTTGTTGCATGCTTCCACTACTCCATTTGCAAGGAAGTGTTTCGTGGTATTGGATGCAAAAGCTGTTTTGTAAAAAAAAAATTTGTGTGGTTTCAGCTGCCGACGGAGCTGTTCTTTCACACGGACTACCGGCCGCTGGTTCGCGACGCCCTGGGGGGAGTGTGTGACGAACAGACTGGAGCGCCGCCCCACCTCATGCCGCCCCCCTTCCTGGTGGACGTGGAGGGAGCGCCCCATTCGCCCCGCCTGCAGCGCCTGGTGCCTGGCCGCGAGCACGCCACCATGGACCAGCTGGTGCCCGACAATTCCGCCGGTATGTGTTCTCTTTGACCGCCTCCGTGCTCGAGCGGTTAACCTTCCCGCGCCGGAGGGGAGTAATTCACATCATCAGGATGCGCTCATATCAGATTTCACAATAGGTTTAACAGTAATTAAGTTGTTTTAATTTTAAAAATACGTTAATCCTTGATTGACTGCTGGGCATTGCCCGGTTAAAACAGTAGGTCTTAAAAAAAGTAGTGACTAATATCTGCATGTTACTGGAAAGGATGAAAAGAGTATTAATGGACGCGATATATGGGGGACCCTAGTGAACCCCCTTTGGTGCGATACATAATTTTTACCTTCAGGTTAATAAAGGTTAAGATGCTCAACTATGAATGCAGATATGGGTTTGAATCCCGGCATTAACAAATAAATTTAGATAAATTTTAGATAAAGTTATACCTCATTTGTGGATCTGTGGTCTTCCTGGACATGTTACTCGTGTACACGGTGTCTGAAAACTCATAGTAGAAGCGGAAAACTGGTTAACACTTCTTATTTTTCGATCTTAGCATTTTGATTTTTTTTATGTTGTTTTTTGTTCAAAAAATATCTACGCTTCGGCATATTTTAAAACACATTATGTTAAACAGCTGATTAAACTTCCTAGTGACTGATTTTTTTTCAAATTATCCCAAAAACTTTGGACTCTATTTACTCGAAAACGAAAGGTCAAATCAAAACAATGTTACATATATGCACCACATAATTGACACCAAATGTGATGTAGATTCATTACACTGCTTGTATTACAAATTCCGGCCACCATTTATGTTGCATAACTCTAACGTCCTTCCCATCGCTTGTGTTCCATGTCTGGTGTACCTGACGCAACCGGATAAGAGTGTTCCTGGTTAGGGTCGTATAATGAAATGTCGAAGATAGTACAAATAGAAAGAATACTTATTTATGCTTGTAATAATTATTGATGCAGGAGAAATGCTGATGCAGGATGGGGAGGAGCCCCGTTCGCATATAGACTACATGATTGAGGCCCTGGCGCGGCAGTATAACTACCGCGGCCAGTTTGAGCTGCCGGGATACGACGTGAGTCCCCTTTCGCCTCTATTTAATACCTGGCCACCTCTCATCGACAGTTTTATTGGATCCCCCACCTTAAATTGAAGCCAGTGTTTCCATAATGTTATGTATTATGCAATAAGTGTTTGTTGTGTGTTCAAGGGTTCGTTGAGGATGGGGCTGCGGACGGAGGGCGTGCGCCACAGCGCAGGCGAGTGGCAGCGCGGCGAACAGCTGGTGCGCAGCCGTCGCGCCATGGTGCAGCCGCTGTCGCCCGCCGAGAGTTTGCACCGTCGTCTCTATACGTAAGCACAATTCGATGTTGTCACATTTGACATTGTCACATATGACATTGCAATTATTGCGGTTATTACTTCTGACATTGTCACATTGCAAAATCCGTCGTTGTCACATGTTTGACACATTTGAAATTAGAACAATCAAGATGTGACATCTGACATGGTCACATCTGACATGGTCACATCTGACATGGTCACATCTGACATGTTCACATCTGACATGGTCACATCTGACATTGTCACATCTGACATTGTCACATCTGACATTGTCACATCTGACATTGTCACACCTGACATTGACACACTTGACATTGTCACACCTGACATTGTCACACCTGACATTGTCACATCAGACATTTTCACACCTGACATTGTCAAATCTGACATTGTCACACCTGACATTGTCACACCTGACATTGTCACACCTGACATTGTCACACCTGACATTGTCACACCTGACATTGTCACACCTGACATTGTAACATTTGTTTATCATATTTGACACTGTCATAATTAACATTGTCATCACATTTTAGGATTTGTTGCATTTGATGTTGTCACATTCGACACTCTCAAATCACATTATAACGGTCGGGGTCAAATGCTGATTCAAAGCCCATTATTATTTATCAAATAGCGACCGGAATCAAAATATCTGTTCTACCTCCTGCCCTGACCCTAAGACTCCAATAACTAGAGATCTTTTATTTTTTAAGTATAAATAAAAACTGGAGAGTAAAATGCCATCTAAATTTTAACTTGATATATAAACCAAGAATCGCTGGTTAATGTCTCTTCGATACGTCTTGTTACACCATTCATATAAGACAGTTACACTGTATTACCAACAACGTGGTCATGCTGTGGTTTGCCTAATAGAGATTGTTGCACCGAACTGACCTCTGATTATTATAGTCGTAATGTTGTATTGTATAGGGAGGAGATGACAGCGCTGGAGATGGCGTGGTACCGCCGCGAGATGCGCCGTCGCCCCGTCATGATCTGCACAGCGGCGGCGGGGACGGCTGGGCCGCCGGAGGGAGCGCGCGGCCGGCGCGGCGGGCCCAGGGCCCCAGTGCGCCGGCCCGCACCCAGCACACGGGTATACAGTGTGAGTATACAAACTTTATACATGACAAAACGGAACAGAACATTGAAGAAAAGTGAAGACAAAAGACAAACAAACAAACATAACCTAAAATTATTACTAAATTGAACTAAAATTACCAACATTAAAAGAAAGAGAAAGGCGTGACTTGATTGAGACTTTCAAAATTTTATCTGCACATTATAGTTGGTCTGGAATCCAACAAATCTTCACCACCAACACAAGTAAATCTCCGTGGACACTCAAACAAATTAACAAAACACCTTTTGCATCTAATTGATTGCCGATATTTATCATGTTTGCATATTATGACAGTATCACACATGTTTCCTTTATTGGCTGTGTCTCTCGTATTTCCGCGATTGACTCTGGTGTTTCCGTATTTGACTTTATTATCTCTCGTGTTTCCATGATTGACTGTATCTTTGGTGTTTCCACAGATGACTTAATCATCTCTCATATTTCCATGATTGACTGTATCTCTGACGTTTCCATAGTTGATTTAATCATTCCTCATGTTTCCATGATTGACTGTATCTCTGGTGTTTCCATAGTTGACTTTATTATCTCTCGTGTTTCTATGATTGACTGTATCTTTGGTGTTTCCATAGTTGACTTTATTATCTCTCATGTTTCCATGATTGACTGTATCTCTGACGTTTCCATAGTTGATTTAATCATTCCTCATGTTTCCATGATTGACTGTATCTTTGGTGTTTCCATAGTTGACTTCATTATCTCTCATGTTTCCATGATTGACTGTATCTCTGGTGTTTCCATAGTTGACTTTATTATCTCTCATGTTTCCATGATTGTCTGTATCTCTGGTGTTTCCATATTTGACTTAATCATTTCTCATGTTTCCATGATTGACTGTATCTCTGGTGTTTCCATAGTTGACTTTATTAAATCTGGTGTTTCTATGATTGACTGTATCTCTGGTGTTTCTGTGTGTCTCAGGAGCCCCCGGAGGACGCCTCGTCGCACCACTCAGACTCGGACTCTTCGGTGAGGATGTCCGTGACGGAGTACAGTGCCTCCAACTCCTCGTCAAGCGATAATCACTTTGAGAACGACCATTCCGGCGGGTATGTTTCCTTCCTAAAACTTCATTTTATAACATTTATAATTTACGAGTGAACCCTCCAATGCTTCGCTATCGCTAATGTTAATAACAAAGTTATTTTACTATAATACATCTATTTTTATTAATGGACCCATTGCCGCAACACTTATTCACATGATGTTGATGTCGGCTTCGTTGTGCAGTGCAACTCGTTTTTGTATAAGATGGCCTATTTGCAATGAGCCGTAATTTAAAAAAAAGATTATGTGCAGATTTTAGAAAAATTAATATAATTTTGGAGGCAGGTATGGGCCGCCGCCTTGGGAACCATTCTTTGGCTAACCGACACTGTCAGCAAGCTGGGTGCCCGAGTTCATGGGGTGAGGTTTGCCCAGGCGGGTCTTGGTGAAGGATGGATCCAGTCACTCCTGGACACACTGACACCAGATTCCTACCCATCTCTCCAACCTTCCCAGAACTCCCCACCACACAGCTGACATATATGACAGAGGCTCTGAGCGAAATTATTCTCTTGATGGCCTCCCGTGTGGGGTAGAAATATACTTATTGAAATGTAAACTCTCTTTTCCAGATCTAGTTCCTCAGACTATTCGGATTGGGTGGCCGATCAGCCCAACGTGCCACTCAGACCGCCCAAGCGCTCCAAGAGAAAGCCCATCGCCAAACAGAAGTAAGTTCTGACACATGGTTACTGAATACAAAATTCTTATTTGTGGGATCACCGTGGATCAGGTGGCAACAATTGTTAATAAGTATAATTGGTTTTGTATAACAGAACAAGCTGTCTGTACCATGTATACGACATGTACCATCGTGGACTTTTCTGCAGGCCTGTTTAAGATATACAATTATGTAGTACATTATTATGATGTATTGAATTGAATTCCGTAAGTCTAAACTTAAACTTTAGGGTGCACAGTTTACACCCGCACTGTGCAAGCGGGTTCCCTACAGAGCATCGGACCATCCCATGTATCTTATAAGTATGATGTATCTCATAAGGTTTAGCCAGCGTTAGCTATGTGACTTGATTACAAAACATTGGCTTTTCTCTACTTTCTATAAATATACTATGCATGATACTGTTGATTTCAAATCCACTGAACTCAAAAACCAAATTTCCACATCGCCAATTCTTACTTAAAGCCAAGCACTACGATGTAATGCAAAATCATATGTTTTTGGTTTGAAAATTTGAATACATATTTGAAAAATTACATTTTTTGTAGTTGCCTTTTGTGTTACTCACCCACCAATATGTTAATGAAATTTTGGTCTGATGTGGCGATAGTAACGGTACCAGCTCAATATTTTGGTCATGATGTGGCGATAGTAACGGTACCAGCTCAATATTTTGGTCTGATGTGGCGATAGTAACGGTACCAGCTCAATATTTTGGTCTAATGTGGCAATAGTAACGGTACCAGCTCAATATTTTGGTCATGATGTGGCGATAGTAACGGTACCAGCTCAATATTTTGGTCTGATGTGGCGATAGTAACGGTACCAGCTCAATATTTTGGTCTGATGTGGCGATAGTAACGGTACCAGCTCAATATTTTGGTCTAATGTGGCAATAGTAACAGTACCAGCTCAAAATTCACGTCTTTGAGTATGTAGTAAAATTTTTTACTTGGATAATTTTAATTGCGCTATTTCTAAAATTTCTTTAGAAAAAAAAAGAATTTAATTCGTTCAAGCCATTGTACAGTTTATCGGAAGTCGTACGAATATGGCTCAACAAAAAGAGCTAACTCAATTTTGTGACTCGTTCACAAACGACTCGTCTGTGACATTTTTTTATTTCCATGTTTTTTTTTTTTTCAAATACAAAAGATTCTTTATCAACGTCAACGGACACCAAAATGTCATGCACATTTCTTGCTCTAAATAAGCACTATTCATTGATCAAATTAAGTCGGGTATGTCTCTCAAACACACTTTACAAATAACATAAAAGATTACATAGAAGAACCTTTACTCTACAGGTATAGTCCCCACCCGCCCACGCGCAAGTCAGCCGCGCGCGCCCCCCCCTCCCCTTCACCTGCATCCCCAGCGGGGCGTGCGCAGGAGGGGGGTGAAGGCGGGGACAGCGGTGCCCCGCCAGCCGAGATCCCCGAGGCCTACCGCCCCTCGGACTGGCTGTGCGCCGTGCAGCCCAGGAAGGCGCCGTACCATCCGCAGATGGGCGACGAATGCGTGTACTTTAAACAGGTGCGTACTCTAACTTCACGAAGACCACCCCATCTTAACAAGCGCAATCTTTAGACGACAGGCGTCAGGCGGGAATGTTGTCCTTGTTCCACCGATATTACAATGGAAGATGCATATCGGATGAACTAGCGTTATTGATCCCTTTGGCACTGATTTATAGTCAGGAAATATGGCAAACGCCAAAGAACCCGTTGTGTTTACGATTCGTTCTTGAGTTCAACAGCTCGGCTGTGGAACATTTTGCCAGCCTCTGTGTTCCCTCCCTCGTACAATACAGGTCTCTTCAAAACCCATAACTCCTTCCTCTCCTCAAAAAGACCCCCCCACAAATCATCCCCAAAGATAACATGGGCCTAATTTAAAAAAAAATATTTGCCGCACTTTCTAGAGTGGAAGATACTCTCAGTATCGCCCTGGTGTGAGACCACCATTCATAATTAAAAGATAGTTTGAAATGGCTTTGATTATGTTTGGTGACCAGATCTGAACAGCCAGGTACTTCCCCACCTTCCTCTTCCCCTCCGCATTACCTTCAGCATCACACATACCCCATACCGACTCCAGAGTGCCAACTGACTGGAAATAATTAGAATAAATGCAAGATTTCAAAGGCCACATTGAGTTTTATGTTCCGTCCATGTCCACAGCAGGAAATTCCGCAAGGTCTGATATGAATGATTATTCCAGGGTCACTCGAGGTACCTGGATGCGGTCACAGATAAGAACGTGTACAAAGTCAATGTGAGGGACAAACCCTGGGAGAGACTTAGCCTGAATGTAAGTCGCAATGGAAGCTAATTTATTATTTATTAGTTCGCTTTTAATTCCGTTTTTATGATCATTCTCCTCGTCATTTTACTGCAATTCTTGTCCACTTTTGTCATTCTATTTCAATTAAGCCATTCTCGTCATTTTACTGCAATTCTTGTCAACTGTTGTCATTCTACTTCAAATAAGCCATTCTCGTCATTTTACTGCAATTCTTGTCCACTTTTGTCATTCTATTTCAATTAAGCCATTCTCGTCATTTTACTGCAATTCTTGTCAACTCTTGTCATTCTACTTCAAATAAGCCATTCTCGTCATTTTACTGCAATTCTTGTCCACTTTTGTCATTCTATTTCAATTAAGCCATTCTCTTCATTTTACTGCAATTCTTGTCAACTCTTGTCATTCTACTTCAAATAAGCCATTCTCATCATTTTACTGCAATTCGTGTCCACTTTTGTCATTCTATTTCAATTTAGCCATTCTCGTCATTTTACTGCAATTCATGTCCACTTTTGTAATTCTATTTCAATTTAGCCATTCTCGTCATTTTACTGCAATTCTTCATTTCATTTTACTGCATTCTACTTCAAATAAGCCATTTTCGCCATTTTACTGCAATCCTTGTCCACTTTTGTCATTCAACTTGGATTAAGCTATTGTCGTAATTCTACTTAAATTGTGCAATCCTCACATCTCATTCTATGTTAATCATTTCCTTTTCTATGTAACAAAGTATATATTATCAAGTGTTGTCTGTATTTCAGGAGTGCGAGAGCGTAAAAATAGTGGGCATCAAGTACATGATCCGACCGCCACGTCTCGTCTGCCTGAAGCTGCTGCTGGACAATGGCACGCACTTCACGGTTCGCTACCACGACATGCCCGACGTTCTGGACTTCCTGGTGCTGCGCCAGACCTACCTCACGGCCGAGGAACGACAGTGGGCGCCCGGCGACAGGTAAACAAACGTTGAACTAAGTTGTAAGCTAGGTTTATATTAGTAGAATGGATGACATGTTGTGGAAGTTAGTTCCATGCTTCCACTACTCTATGTTAGTAGAATGGATGACATGTTGTGGAAGTTAGTTCCATGCTTCCACTACTCTACGTTAGTAGAATGGATGACATGTTGTGGAAGGTAGTTCCGTGCTTCCACTGCTCTATTTGCAAGGAAGTGTTTCCTAGGATTGGATGCAAAAGGTGTCTATGTAGATTTATATTTTTAGTGTGAGATTTACATTTTTGTTGATGGTGACGATTTCTTGAACACCAGACATAATATACATAGACTATAATGTCCAGATAAAAGTCTCAATCACGTCATCCCTTTCTTATTTTTCTTTTAACGTTGGTAATCTTAGTTACTTGATTCTATCTTAGGAATAATAATAATAAAAATAATTGGATGACTTGTATAGTGCTGTTTTTGTGCAAAATCACCTCAAGGGCGCTGTACAAACTTATCATACATTTCTACAGTGATCTATGTTATTACTTAACCATTTATGGAGATAATATACAGTACAATACTTACCTGGTAGGTCACTTGAGATTAACACTTAATTAACATTATCTAATTGTTTATTAGCCAAATTTAGATACAGGATATCGGACTTAATTGGAAAATTGAATAAAACTGGACTTTCTCTTAGGAATGGTATATTTAATTTAAGGGTTATGACAGCTTAAAAGGGTAAGTTTTTAGTTTAGACCTGAATTCTGTTGGACTTGTTATGGATCTTAGTTCCGGGGGGAGTTTATTCCAAGCCTTCGGCCCAGATACTCCGAAAGCGCGATCACCAAACTTAGTATATATTTTGGTTCTTTCAAAGCTCTTGGTGTTTTTGTAAATCGTCTCTGTACAAAACATATTAGATCTTATATAGAAAGCATTTTCCAGGAGAGGTCGCACAATGTTTTGTATATTTTTAACTTGCTGTTCCCATTTCATGTCTTGTGATATGATATCTTCTAGGTCTTGTTGTAACGTCACTGCTTTTAGAGATGGTTTGGATTCTAAACGGTATCTGGAAGTGATTGTGTGTGCATTGTTATATGTATTAGGTTCCGCTGCATGATAGACGACGGCTGGTGGACGGGCTGCGTTGTGGAGGGTGGCGGGGGGGCAGCGGGGGAGCAGTTCCTGAGCCTGCGGGTGCGCTGGGACAACGGGGAGTACGAGCGCATGAGCCCCTGGGATCTGGAGCCCATCGACGACACCCGTGAGTACATACATCACTTAACGTTAACTTCCTATTCCTTCCCCCACTTCATTTACCCCCATGTTCCGCAGGGTGTATCGAAAACTCTTTTTTGAAATTCAAGATTTCAAGTTGATCTAGTTGAAGTTATCTCTACTGACATTATTCAAAATTTAAGCAAAATCTCTTGCATTTGGCCTAAAATTGAGCAGGCAATTTTAACAAATTTAGCAAATTTTCACAAATTTAGCTAATGTTCACATATTTAGCTAATTTTCACTAATTCTCTAATTTTCACAATTTAAGCTAATTTTCGCAAATTTAGCTATTTTTCACTAATTCTCTAATTTTCGCAAATTTAGCTATTTTTCACTAATTCATTAATTTTCGCAAATTTAGCTATTTTTCACTAATTTTCTAATTTTCACAATTTAAGCTAATTTTCACTAATTTAGCTAATTTTCACTAATTTAGCTAATTTTCTCTAATTTAGCCAATTTTCACTAATTTAGCTAATTTTCACAAGTTTAGCTAATTTTCACAAATTAGTGGCAATGGTGCTGGGTACGACAAATCTAACAGAATCTAAATTAGTGATAAACTGTGCTTTTCTTTTTTTTTGCAATGTCAAAAATTTTTGGGCGAGACCTAAAGTTTTTGAATGGGGCCAATTTTCTTTGGGGTATGATATACCTCAAAACTAATCAACTTAAAATTGTGAATTACCAAAAAAAAAAGTTTTTTTTTCAATACACTCTAATATGCGATTCAAGGTTGGAGTATTTCAATTTGTCGGCGCGCTTGATGAACATCACAATGTCATCATTTTAAAATCAAACATTCTTGGGCTACGAATAACCTGACAGTAATTTTAAAATGCCCTATTACCACCTCAGTAATTGAACGTTTTTAGTGCGACGATCAGAACACGTAAATAATCTTTTTATATTTCTCACACTTCGTTGGTTTATATTGCCGATTGATTGATTGAATAGCTTAATCATTCACTACTATGTATCACATTTTTTCTGTTAAAAAACTATATAATCAACTTATATAACATAATATTACAATTCAATTTATAAAAAAGGTGTTTATTTATACATTGAATAATAATTTTATTGAATGTATTAGAGAAAAACTTGAAATTAAAATGGAGTTCTACAAATTAAACTTGATAACATTTTTTATATTTTTTTAAAAGCCTTTTAATTGATTATGTTGACACAGTGATTTGATTATGATTGCAGGATTACCTTCGGAAGTGGGCGGCTGGGTGTCGGTGCTTCCCGCGGAGCTGGAGGCCGTGCTGTACCGACCCCGCCGCGAGGAGTGGCCCGGCGGAGACCGCGCCGCCGCCTGCCAGATGATCGCCAGCGGTCTGGACCAGGTGACATGACCCATTTGCTAAATATTATTTTATAGACTTGCGTAGGGAGTGTGGTGAACACATCACTCCGGGAGCTACTTGCAATAGCCATCCTAATCCACGGTGTTTATTCAACCAAGCCGTGCTCTGGCTGCATGTCAACGGGGAACAGTGTCACCAATGGTGCTTCCGAGATACAGGGTCGCATCTCCCTGTATTTATACCTTACCCGAGCACTCGGGACACTGCTGGGGTGAACCGTTTATTTCCCTAGATACTTGTGCGACCAAAAATCTAAAACCTCTAAAAGCAGTGACATTACAACAAGACTTAGAGTTACCATATCACAGGACTTGAAATGGGAACCACACATCGCTGGAATTGTGAAAAGAGCAAATTCACTAACATATCTAATCAGGAAAACCTTCCTTGACCTAACACCGGACATGATGTTAAAAATATATAAAAAATATGTGCGACCTCTCCTGGAATATGCTTTCCAAATATGGAGTCCTTACTTCGCAAAGGATATAAATCTGTTAGAGAGAGTACAGAGACAAAATACCAAGAGCTCTGAAAGATCTACGATACGAAGATAGACTCAAGGAACTAAGATTACCAACCTTACAAGAAAGAAGAGAAAGGGGTGACTTGATGGAGACTTTTATCTGGACATTACAGTTGCCCTAGCATCCAACAAATCTTCACTACTAATAAAAATATAAATCTCCGTGGACACTATTACCAAAACGCCTTTTGCATCTAATCCTAGAAAACACTTCCTTGCAAATAGAGTAGTGGATGCTTGGAACAAACTCCCACAACATGTCATCGATCAAAGCTCTATTGGATTCACATTTGGAGAGAAGAAAGGACTTAGTTCAAACTCAAAACAACTCAATTACTGTCAAACTTGTTGTGAAATTAGATATGAGCGCATCAGCAGAATGCTGCCTGCTCTGCACATTATAATAATAATAATAATAATAATAACGGAACATTCAAACAAAAAAAAAACCTAGGAGAGCTGAGGACCACTATACCTCTCTGGACTCTTCCCGGGAAACCTAAACAAGGAGGGACTTCCAATGGGAAAACTCTAACCACTACAGGATCCTCCAGGGGATCCATATGCGGAAAAATGCAATGCAATGTGGGACCTGGAAACAAACTCAACTCAAAGGAATGAGGTGAAATGGGAGATAGCACAATGGGCCTGAGGCCTGAGCCCTCACGGGATATATCTGTAGTGTTGATGTCACCAGTCTCAAAAAACCTATGTTTTTTGTATGGTTTGTACGGTTTCACCTCTTCCTCACACTCCATAAATGCTGGCGTCCCACAGGGATCGGTTCTGTCTCCGACTTTGTTTTTGTTGCACATCAATGACCTTTTGACATGTGCACCGATTCATTGTTACGCAGATGACAGTACAGTTCATGATAGCTTCTTGTTTGACAAGCCCCCAAAGGGCACACAAACTCCAACGGCTCGGAGGGCTTTGAAGCAGAGAATGGACGATTATCTCGAGAGTATTTCCTCCTGGGGTAAAAATAATCTCGTCGAATTTAATGTTTCAAAGACCCAATCCTGTCTGATTACGTCTAAAAGGGATCCAAATGACAATCTAGTCTCCTTCAACGGAAGCAATCTTCCGAACAGGCCTTCCATTGATATGCTTGGTGTAACTATAAGTGACCAGCTCAGGTACGGGGGCTCCATCGAAGCCAGAGTAAAGTTGGCCTCTCAGAAGCTGGGCGTACTGTACAGGGCCCGCAGATACTTTAATAGTACACAACTGCTGACCCTGTACAAATCGCAAGTGCGCCCTACTGTCGAATTTGGCAGCCATCTCTGGTCCGGAGCCCCTAAATACCTGAAAAAAACCCTTGACTCAAAAAGACCCTCCACACAGCATCCCCAAAGATGACATAGGCCCTGAGGGAAATTATTTTCTTCAGGGCCTCCTGTGTGGAGTTAATATAAAAAAAAAAAAAAAAATGGGAGCGAGACGTTTTTTATTTTAAAGATTTCCCGTTTTTAACATTGAAGAACATTGGGTAAAATGTTAGCATCTTGTGACTAATGTTATTGTATTTAACCAAAGTGCAAAAATACATCCACAACTGCACCTGATCAACAATTAACTGGTATTTAAAAACCTGCATTAGAACATTTTCATCGGTTCTAATGTATATGTGGACCAGAGATGCCAATTTACAAGAGATGAAAGATGTTAAAATTCCCCACAATATCCCCAAAATTCCTTTACCTACAAAATTAAACAATTTTATTGAAATTTGTTATCTTTCGTTTTTTGCCAAAAAAAAATTAAACATTATCTGTTAAGTTCTCACAATTATTTTTCAATACAGTTGGTTAGGTCAAGAAATGCCCAGAATTCCCGTATTTTCTCCATAAAAAACCCCAAAATCTTTCAAATTCGGGAAATTCTCCACGAATTGGCAAACCTGATGTGGATATTTTAATGGTTGATTGAAATGGAATCTTGGAAGTCAAAATTAACCCACTTCCCTACATCTGATCGAGCTGAAACTCGGCAGATAGGCTCGTTGTCAATGACATTGCATTCTATCAGCTTTTAATGGCACTCACGCATTTCTCTGAAATATAATCTAAGAAATTAATCTCGAAACTGTCCAATTAGGATTTGGCTTGAGTGATAGCGCAGTTCATTCATTTAGGGGAAGAATTCTGAATGTGTATCCTAATTTTCCAAAACAGCTCTGGATTTTGAAATGCTTTTCCTCGGTGACATATAATAATAATAATAATAATTGGATAATTTGTAGAGCGCCGTTTTTGTGAAAAATCACCTCAAGGGCGCTGTACAATTTATTTCCTAGGATCTACATTTGTTATTTAGAAAAGATACCAAAACATACTTACCTGGCAAGTCACTTCCAACAAACACACTTATATTAAAAAGTTTATGCTTATAAAAGATGAAACTGCACGCAGAGGACACTATATCAAAAAACACTGGTCATCGCATAAGTCTGCTATAGTTTTTATATGAATTTAACTGTATTTTAACTGTCTTAAAAAGCCTGCAAATTGTTATCATTTTTATTTATTTATTTTTAATTATTATTTATTTTATTTTATTTTTAGTATTTTTTTTTTTTGCTTTTTTTAAATTTAAATTGCCGTCGACTGTGAAAGTGGAGGTTTCTGAAGTTTATAATACTATAATGTTTTGGTATGTTTGCAGGTTATGTTGCTTGCGATAGCGGAACCGTTTGTGGCGCCGGTGGACCTGAATGTGTACCCTACTTACGCCCGCATCGTCGAGTATCCAATAGACCTGTCTACTGTGAAGGTAACTATCGTTTTACCAAATTTGGGTGTTTTTATGAATTTAGCTTTTATCGAATACCATTGATGTCACTAATTTTCCTATTGTGGAATATTGTACTTATTATGAAGTCTGTTTGTGGGCGTACTTTAAAAGTGTTTTGTGATCAGACATTTCCAGCAGACTAGACAATGTACAGAATAGTAATCCCTAAATAGTATAAAATAAAGTCGCCATCCGCGTCTGTCTGTTTGTGCGCTTAGTTCTTCTAAACTACGCTGCGGATTTTAATAGGGTTTTCACTATCATTTAGAGCATTTCTTCCGGAAGGTTCACATATATGATACATGCATATTATATTTATAGAAAGTAGAGAAAAGTCGATGTTTTACAATTGAGTCGTAAAAATATATTTTCGAGCACCACATTGCTAACGCTGGCTAAACCTTATGAGATACTTCAAAATAATGTACTACGGAATTGTATATCTTAAAAAGGCCTACAGAAAAGTACACCATGGTATATGTCTATCTCCTAAGGATAAACCCCCTGCAACGCCGGGTATACATTTGCTAGTCTTCAATATTGCCCAAAATAAGTACAAGTTAGTAAAATTACATCCAGAATTGTCACGCATTTATAAATTGAATTTTTTTTTAAAATTTATAAAACCTAAAAATATGGGATGAACGGTATAAGTCAGTAAATTCATTGACTTTAAACCACAGTTAGCAGTTTGTATGTTTCCGTATAAATATTAGGCGGCATGATTTTTTAAATGAGCCGTGTAAAAACAGAATTAAGTTGGGTTCTTTGATGTTCTGTTTGTATCGGTAAAATATGGTGTAAAGATTCCACTATGTTTGTGAAATGTGCTATTTATGTATTTGATTCAGGCGCGCTTCGAGAACCACTTCTACCGACGCGTGACCTCGGCACAGTTCGACGTTCGCTACCTTGCCACCAACGCAGAGAAGTTCAACGTGACCCACTCGCACATCATCAAACAGGCTCGCATCATCACCGACCTGTGTCTTCAGGTCATCAGGTAAACATAATCAGACCTAACAACCCTCAGTAGCTTTTGCTCTGAAGCATGTTTCATGAACCAAATATTTGCCTGATCGATGTCAATTTAAATAGCCAATACAAAACTTTTCTATGATCTATGATGTCAGACGAGTGTAATTGTGACGGAGCGCTGGGCTAGGAAGGAGAGAAAGTTCTGGGAAGGTATGAGGGTTGAGGGGTGCGTAGGAATCTCGGGTCAATGTGTCCAGGGGTGACGGATGTACGAATCCATCCCTCCCCCTACCTGGTGCAAGGCGATATCATGCGTTTATATCAGTCGATATAAACGCATCCATCTCATCCCATGCACCTGGACAGCCCTGATAAGTTATTTATTTTGTAAAGCCGGCGCCAGACATGTGTTCAAAGAAGTGTTCACATAAGTGTTCACATGTAAGTGTTGCACGGGCATTTGATACTGTGTTCACTTATTTGCGCACTTAAGTGCGCTTTGCCGTTCCGTGTCGGTTTCTTTGGCGCACATCAAAGGGATCAAAGTCAAAATGTTTGCATGCCTGCCACACTGCGCGAAGCCCAGTAGCGCGAGCGTCGCCGTGGAGAGTTGTCGTGCCGCGTGCGTACACAAACAAGCCATAACCAAGCGAACTAGCGATGGAGTGGAACAATGAGGGCGTGTTTGAATTCATTGAATTATTACAAGGAGAGCCTGACAAAATTACTAGCACATAAATAATATAAGCAAACTGTGTCGACCAAATCGTCGTCCATGTTATGTGAGGTCTATTTGAAAACTGTGAGCTCAAAGAAGTGATCAAATATTTGAACACATATCTGGCAGAGACACACAAAGTTTTCAAATAAGTGTTCACTTATTTGAAAATATGTCTGGCGCCGGCATAAGAAACAAACAGCTTTTAAATATACAATGATAGATATAAATATACAAGTTAACTGAAGTCAAGCCACAGAAGTTTCTTATGCTAAAGTTCATTGGAAATTAAGTTTTAATATCTTTAAATTAATTTGGTGTTAAAGGAAGGGGAGGGGAAGAGGAAAATAGGAAGATGATAGGAGATGCTCCTGATACATTCCATACTCTCATATTAATAATCGATTGTACGCATTACTTCATATCGATATTTCTTTAGGTTATTACCAAAAATGTCAATGCTGTAAAATTTTGTATTATATTGTGCACATATACGAGGAATTGGGGAATTATTTCGAATGTTTGTTCTACACGAGGGTAGATAAAATAAATCAGATTGTCGGGTTGATCTAGACGGAATATGAACATTTATTAAATTGGTAAGTTCTGGTGAGTCCAGACAATTATTTAGGATTTTAAATAATAAGATTTGATCAAAAATTAGACGTCGTGTTTGGAGGGAGTTAAAATTATGAAATTTAATGGATTCGGTATAATTTGAGAAGTGTAAGTTTAGTTTATAATTAAATTTATGTGTTTAAAATTTTTTTTTTGAATTCTTTCTATATGGGCTTGGTATAAAGGAGACCAAATCGGTGTACAGTGTTCCAGGTGCAGGCGAATATATGAGGTGTAAAGGGAATATAGAGTGTTTATGTTGTGGAAGGGTTTTGCTATGCGAATTATAAATCCCAGCATATTATTGGCTTTGTATGATGTCATCAGTGTGTTGGATAAAGTTTAATTTAACATCCAGTGTTACCCCAAGGTCCCTGATATATTTTACTTCATTGATGATTAATAATGAACCACTTGGCGGTACCCGTATTCGTAATATGGGTATGCTATTGGAATAAATGGAACATTTGTTTCCTTTCAAATTAACATTGAAGGTCCCTGTGGTGTTATTCTTTATTCTACGCTCTGAATTATGTTTTTTCTTCTTTAGTCGTAGCCTTATTGCTGTTCAATGCGTTTTGGGTCTTCCCAGAAGTGCTCAGTCATGAAAGTTATGTTTGATTCTGATCCGTTTGTTGAATGGACGCTTTCTGTGAGTGATCAGTTTATGTAATTTATTGTTTATTTGTTTCAGTGACCCATTTGAAATTGACGTTCAGGGTGCCTATCACAGCCTGATGGACAGTTACCAATCTTCTGACTCTGATGTCCCCCTGGCTAAACAGGTCAGTACCATCCTTACCACCCAACACAAAATACTTAGAACTGTGATCTGATTTGAAATTAAAACTGATGTCACAACTTTCCCACTCCTCTCTGGTCAGACAGGCTAGTGAAATTGTTCTTGTTATCTGTTCAAGAAAGATTTCGAATTCGTTGTGCGTATAGTCTTATTGTACTGGCTTTTATAGTTGTAAATAAGTTTTGCAATTCCTGCTCTCTTTTATATATTTCGCGGGATTACATGATAAAATTTAGGAATCCCGCATGATTGCATAATAGAATTTAGAAATCCCACGAGAATGCGGGATAGAATTTAGAAATCCTGCAGGATTGCGTAATAGAAATTATAAATCCCTCGAGATTGTAGGATAGAATTTAGAAATCCTAACCTAACCTAACTTGCTAATCGCAAGCATGTCAATCAAAACACCATCTGTTTGTGTAATTTTTTCCAATCCCGCAAATCCCGCATAACATATTGTTGGAATCCTGCGGGATTGCAGAATGCTGTATTACAAAATGTAAAATTGCAAACCCTAATTTGAATGTGAATGTTGCGGTTGGTTGCAGAGCACGTCTCTCGGCAAGGCGTCCACCCGGGACTGGGTGTCACGCTGCCGCCGCGTGCTCAACGGGTTGTTTGCCGTATCCGACTCGGCGCCCTTTCGGGAGTCGGTGCCCATCGACCAGCTGCCCGGTAAGTCGACAACCGGTTCAGCCGCTTTTTTATTTAATTATAAAGAATAACTACCAACCGTCCAATAATAGTGTTGTTGACACAACTATTAATCTTCCTTTAACATTGTCCTTGCCCATCCTATTTACCTACAAGTACCTATCGTTATCTGACCATACCCACGTGTTTGTGTGACATTGAACAACTGCTGTTATCAGTGCTGTTATTAATATCAACTCAGGGTAGAAGGCCTGTGCAGTGAACATATTCGGTTCCCTCAGTGTGTTTCGTATCCAACCTGGATGTTATGGAAGCTTGTCCATGAAGTCATATCTCCTGTGAGTGAAATCATACCATCATTATCTTTGAAGAACATCAAAGAGGTAAGTCGGATTCCTTCCTTACTCCATGTTCACCATCTCCAACCATAGTTGTGTCAACTTCAACTATACAACGACAGAATAAAACAATAACAGTCTTACTAACAAAAAATCAGTTCCCAACCGCTAAACGGTGTTTTACATATTGAATAAAGACAACAAGCTCAGATTCGATTTAATACAAAATAAAAAATCAACTCTATTTTTTTGATTGGCAACATCTCATTTTGCATCTGGCATGAGCATTTTTTTTTTACATTCTCTTACACACAGGAGGCCCTGAGTAAAATAATTACCCTCAGGGCCTATGTCATCTTTGTGGATGCTGTGTGGAGGGTAATGGGAATCTGGTGAGGTAAAAAAGATCTCCCTCAAGCAGTCTCTCCAAATCCGACCAGATTGTAGCAATTAAGAGCAATGTAGGAACAAGATAAAAGCCTGGTCTAGTTGAATGTAGTTAATGTGGGGTGTTGCAGAGTACAGGCAGGTGGTGGCGCGGCCCATGGACCTGGGCACGGTGCGCGAGCGCCTGGAGGCGGGGCACTACTCGGGCCCCGCCCACTTTGCGCAGGAGGTGCGCCTCGTCTTCAGCAACTCCAAAACTTACAACACCAACAAACGCAGTCGGGTGAGTCTTTCTCCCTGCCTTCTTTTCCAATTATAATTCCTACCTTCTTTACATTTTCAATATTGTTTGACAACTTCTCATTGTTATATCCACATTTTCAGTGTTATAATTTCAATCTTTATAACTTTCCTATCATTTCCCTAAATTCCCCACATTTTTAATATAGTTTGACAACTTTCCATTATTATATCCACATTTTCAGTGTTATAATTTCAATCTTTATAACTTTCCATTCATTTCCCTAAATTCCCCACATTTTCAATATAGTTTGACAACTTTTCATTATATCCACATTTTTAGTGTAATAATTTCAATCTAGTTTTATAACTTTCCATTCTTTTCCCTCATTTCCCCACATTTTCGCTGTTATCATTTCAATATTATTTGATAACTTTAAGGGGAATGGTTGCGCAGCCCTTTTCATACAAAACTTAAATTTAGAATTTAGGCCAAAATGCCCAACCAAACTGAACAATAATTTTTTGAATCAAAGGGTGTATCAAAAATCTAGTACGGTTATGTGCTATTTTATTTATTTATGTTTCAAATTATAAAATATGGGCAGTTAAATAAATCGATTTTGCACAATTTAGAGGCAAATTTGGAAATATTTATAATTTAAAAAATTGAATTCTAAAGGCCTATATTTTCTAATTTAAAATACATATAACTAAAGCAGCACATATCTGTATTTAGTCTAGTATTTTGGCCTCAAATCTAAATTTAAGTTGTGTATGAAAAAGGCCGCACAGCTGTTCCTCTTAAGTCAATATACCTTTCCCTGCCTTTACACATTTAAATAGTTACCATTTCAATATAGTTTTATAACTTCCCATTAATTCCCCCCAATTACTCACATTTTTCAACGTAGTTTTATAAATTAATTCCCCTCAGTTTCAATGTTATCATTTCAATATAGTTATTATCACGACAATTTGTTACATTTCGCAGTTCTTTATATCATGTAGGGTTTTTTTAACTTTTCGTTAATTCCCCTAAATTTCCCACATTTTCAATTTAGTTTTATATATTTTTTTATTTCCCCTTAATTTCCCACATTTTCAATGTAATCATTTCAACATATTTTAATGATTTTCTGTTAACTCCCTTCTCCCTGCTTTCTTTAAACATTTTCAATGTTATAATTTCAATATAGTTTTATAACTTTCTGTTGATTCCCCTCAATTTCAATGTAGATTGATTACTTTCTGTTATTATTCCTCTTCGTGCCTTCTTTACACATTTTCAATGTTATAATGTCAATATAGTTTTATAACTTATAAAATTTGATTTAACGGGTGACTATTACTTCCCAAAGAATATTGGAAACATATTTCTGTTGTCTGCCAACTGTGTCTTGAAGTGTTATCATGAATAATTATTAATCAGTCTGCATGTTATGTTGGTATTACTGTTTTTGGAATAAACCCTTTCTCGTGTTCTTGCTTACTTTCCGAAGACACCCAACGGGGTAAGTTTACCGTCTTCATTGCAGAGTAGTCTAGACCAGTTGAGGGTTACCTAGTTACCCCAGTCCCATCTCACCCATTGTATCGCACCAAATATATATATATTTATATTTATTTTACATTAGCTCCACACGGGAGGTTCTAAGGAAGAATACATTCCCTCAGGACCTATGTCATCTTTTCTATGTGGAAGGTCTTTTTAGGGAGAAGTTCAGGGAAGGAAAAAGGTATCAGGGTGGGTTGGAATCTGGCGTTCAATGTGTTCAGGAGTGACGGATGCACATCCCTCCCACTGCAATCCAAGGCGATGGCCACGCAGCGGGTGGGCATACTCATCCGTCGCCAAGACCTCGATAAACCTCACCCTACGAACCACCTGGGTACCCCTGCTAAGTCAAATGGTAACTGGCAAAAACTAAATCTTACAGAAGACTATTTAAGTGTATTTTATTGTGTACCATCCACCGCACATTACGAAAGTTGTTAATTAATGTAGTCGCGTCGTAACGACTCACCGCACGGCCTCTCCATTTTCGCAGCCAATTAATATCGCAGTTGTTTAAAAATTGTGGAGTGCGGTCGCCTGCGATTGACTGTTTTCTCCCGACGCATGCACGGCGACAGTCGATAGCTAGTCTACTTTGGTGCTAGCGCTTTCAGTCACCTGCGGTCTGTCGAATCATCTATTTGCCATGTATTTAGGCAAATTATTTTTATCAAAAATTGCCTAGTGTCAATCGCGCATTACGTTATTTTGCACAACTATTTAGCGATATATTAATATTTTTTATGTTTTATACAAATGATTTGAATGCCATTTATGTACTATGCCAAGTAGTAGATAGTAACTTTTAAAAAGCTCTTTGGTTCAAGTAATACCTTTCACGATGACATTGTATGGTGTTCAGATATTAGGGGTAATTCACAAAGGGATTTAAATCTATGTTATTATTTTTTAACGTACATTAATTATGTTGCATATTATCAAAGAAGCCATTTATTAGATATTAAATCAAAATAAAAATTAATTATATTGAGGAAGCCTGCACTTTTGGTTTGGTGACTTTGAAAGGGTGCCCGCGTTCATGGTGTGTTCAGGTCTTGGCCACCAGCTGCGTGGCGGGCCGGATGAGGAGACGTCGGGTTTGGGGAGACCCTTTGACCCCTCCTGCTGGTCTCGCTCTCGAGCTATCATAGCACCGCAGCGGGAGGGATGGATTCATTCGTCCATCACTCCTGGACACACTGACCCTTAGGTTCCTGCTGTACTGTTTTCCTTTCCAGATGTCCTCTCCTTCCTTTCCTTAAGAAGACCCTCGACTCGGTCACACGGTCAATGGTAAGCAGCACGAAACGTTACAGTCCCTTAAACTCCTCGGAATAATTTGTTCGCATTTGAGAACAGTAGAGAAATCGTTGCATCTCCCTTACTGTCGTGGTTAGAAATATGATCTAAACGGTGTTAGAAAGAAAAAACACAAAGCTTTATATTCAAATCTAGAAGTTACCAGAGAATGATTTAAATGTACACCTTTATGAAACAAAGGTTCGAACGGCAATTTTAGAAAATTAAGTGAATTATGAGTCGTCAGTAATGTTTATGACACATTTGTCTAGTAAAATGTGTGCTTTTCTTTATCATTAATTTTAGTTAAGCACTCAGATGAAATAAGCATAAGCCATTTTCAAAGTTTTTTGCGTTCAATATTTTAATATTTTGAAAAATTTGAAAGCATATTTCACACCTTTCAAAAGCAGTTTTTAGTTTTCGGATAAGTCCAGTATTATAACTTTCATTTGAATTTTATTTAATAGCAGAAATACTCTTCTGATAGAATGCGCCAGAGGCTTGAAAGGTTAGAATAATTTGTAGTATGTTTGCAGCACGTTTCAGAGTGCTAGATACTTTCAATATGACCGTGGTTTAAAATCAACACTCAGAATCGAAACGTTGCTTGAAATTGCTTTAGCCGTGTTTGGTAACCAGATCGGAGTGGCCAGATACTTACCCACCTTCCTCTTCCTAATCTCTTTCCCCTCCCCACTATCTTCAGCCTCGCAATATATCCCTATTAGGGATGCCGTCGTTTCACTGGTTCCAGGTGGTTGGGAGCCCTTGTCCTGCTATCTCCGAGCAGTTGGAACCCCGGCGCGGTATTCACTAAAACACATCAGTGTTACGATGCGTTAGCGAGTGTTCGATACTTCCAGCATCGCCCCGGTGAAAGACCGCCAATCAGAATCGAAACCGTGCTTTAAATCATCCACCATTACTGATAAAAAAAAATGAACGGAGATGTAGAAGCGGAAGGGGAAATATAGCAATCTTCCTCCTCTCCCTCTCCTTCTCCTCTCAACTCCCTTCAAGCTTACAACGTACCCCTTGACTTTGCGCAGAAACCCCTATCTTAACAAACGTATTGCAATCTTTAGAGTGTGTGCGTCAGGTGGGAATTCTGTCCTTGTTCTACCGGTATTTCAATGGAAGATGCTCCAAGGAACTGGCGTCATTGATACCATCAGCACCGGTGCGTAAACACGCCCAACATATGTATACGGTTGACATTTGTCATATGAGAATGGAATCCGCGTGACTATGGAACTATTTGCTGCATCTGTGTTTCCATACTCTTTAGTTGTTCACTCCTTCCTCCCCACAAAAGACCCGCCGAACAGCATCCTCAAAGATGACATAGACATGACCTCCCGTGGAGTTAATAAAATTTTCATACAATTAAAAAAGTAATGAATTATTTATATATGTCTAAGAAACAAACAGATTTTATTTATAATGCAAAGATATATTAATATATATGCCATACACAGGGTGTTGAGGGCCATACTTGACTTATTTTAACCAGTGATCCGTGACATTATTTGGAGTAAAAAAATGTAAATTCAACTTTGGTCTTTGGTGACTTTTTTGATGTTTTTTTCATTTGTCATCGACAGCCGAGTATCCTCCTAAACCCTCACATTTACCCTACCTTTCCAATTACTACTGATTTTTTTGATGGTCGAACATAAAAAAATGTCGCCGGAAACCAATGTTTCATTTATCTCTTTTTACTCCAAATAATGTCAGGAATCACTGGTTAAAGCGAAGCTTAATGCTAAATCACTATTTTGATTAATCTTTATAACGAATTGGTGTACATTATGAATATCAGATAAATGATTTAGATAAATTGAAGGTTTTCCTATCGTTTTGCTTGAGTAGAATACAAATAAAAAAATAAATGTAAACTACTAAAAAATTTTTTTTTTTCAATAGAAATGTATGAACGCGTAAAGGAAACAACTTTTTAAAAATACAGTATTATAGCTAAGATTATCTGTGACAGTTTCACTTGATTAACTTTTTTGCTTTCTTATAAAATTATTTACAAAATAAATAAAAACCAGTTTTGTGCTTGAAATTGAACGTTTCTAGACTCAGTTTGTCAAGCGATTTTAATGCATATTACCTACAATATAAGTTATACCAAGTTTTGTGCTTGAAATCGAACGTTTCTAGCCTCAGTTTGTCAAGTGATTTTAATGCCTATTACCTACAATATAAGGTACACCAAGAATATACACATTTTTGGCTTGTAGCTTCCTCTTAAAGTGAGTCGAGTACATCCCTTGACAGTCTGTATACATTTGAGGTTAAGTTAGATAGTTATGCTAATGTTAGCTCTATAGGCGGGATCTATATAGGAAAGGAGGCGATGTCGCAATATGAAGTTTGTTTGTGTTTTAGATATTTGCCATGACGCTGAGATTGGAGACTTTGTTTGAGACGCTCTACGGACCGGTGCACAGACATTGGAAGTCTGCAAGGAGAAGGAATGGCGCTAAAGGTTTGCTTTGAATTTTTAAATTACAACAAAATCCCACTCTCATTCAAAACTCGCAACAATATTATAACATTTAAATCTCAAATAAATAATGAAGGAAGATCAGAAATAGATAATATACCGACAACAAATACAGACTGAAACCTAAACCACTCAACAATACCATGTAATATATTTATAATATAACTAGTAGACCCCGCAATAGTGTCTCAAACTTCACCGACCATTCACTACTGTATGCCACAATGTTACTGTTAAAAAAACTACATTTTTTTAATTTTTTTTTATTTAGTACAATATTTTTTTACATTTCAAAGTTTTCCAGTAATGTTGGAGTCACTGGGTGGCTTGCCCGTGCTGGGGCCTTCATTTTATAATATGAAAATATAATCTACATAATACATTTAACCTCTCAGACAAAGACATTTATATACTATGTGTTTCTTTGAGAACTGTCAAAACGTGATAATTTTTGTGTTATTTACGAGTTTTGCTAAAAGCATCATAACTCACGTCTTGGGAAACGTAGCCTCATTCTAAAAAATGTTTTGGAAAGATTATGAAATCCACTATCGCATTGTGTTGTTATAAGTAAATATTTGCGTTTCTAAATATATATTTTATGAAAACGTCAAAAATATGTAAGAATCGATAACCATTATTTCAAAGCCGTGAAAAATGTACTTTTTTCTGAGTATCATAAAGAAATAACACTTTCTTTATTGAAGAAATATAATTAAACTGGGGTTGGGCAGCCTTGGTCTACTAGTGATGGAAATAAATCGATTTTTGTAAAATCTCGCGCGTTTACGTGAAAAGACGTTCTAATGTCTTGACCGCTATTATCATATTTACGTCTTTTGACGTTCTAATGTTCTGAGTGGTTAAAGAGAAAATAAAACATTTAAAATCTTGTGTGTTTGTGAGTGATGTGTGTTTATATTGGTTTTGTGTGTTACGTGTAGGTTTTATTTTTATTTTATGCTATGACATTTTGATAATATTGTCTCTTTTGTTCTTTAATCCATTTTGTAATTTTGTGTGTGAATTTATATTTATTTTCCTCAATGTTAATTTCAATTTTTAGACTGTTGAAAGCTTTTATAGCATGGTATTGGTAGTGTCTTTGTCCAAAGCTTGAATTTACTCTCGGAGTTTTTATGTTTTCTTTGTACGCTTGTCTAACTGGTCTGTTCGTGTTATTTTGTACATTACATTGACTTCGTATCTCATTCCAGTGCAAAGATATTGCATCAAGTATTCCGACGTCCCCGAATTCTTCTACCATTCATACCACTCTCTAAAAACTCCTGGCACTAATAAGAACAAACTTTGAAATTTTCATCGAAATCGGTCGAGTTTTTCTTTTAGAGTTTTGCTGAATTTTTATATATGTAGACTAGCTGTACCCCGCCACGCGTTGCTGTGGTTCAGTCTGTCTGTGCAGATAGAGAAACAATAGCGCGTGTTGCTTTTACGTCCTACAGATGGCGCTGTTTTTAACTGTCACAACATTAACCCCCACACACAGGAGGCCTTGGGGAAAATAATTTCTCTTGGGTCTTATATAATATAGGTAAATATAAACACATGAGTATTTGTATGCAACATTGTGTCAAAATTTGAAATTTCAATTGTGAAAAACTTTCGTAGATTTAACATTTTTATTTATATATACTTACATACAGGGTGTATCGGCACGTACCCGACAAACTTTAACCAGCTATTCCTTAGCATATTTGGAGTAAAAAATCTTATGTGCACTTTGCTGTCCGGTAACGTTTTTTTTTAATAAATAATTTATTATTCATATTTTCACCACATGTCACCACTGTTTTATCCTTTGTCAAAGTTTGAAAACCCATCTGGCAAATATTTTATTCGAATTCCGTTGAATAATGCACGTGTGTACCTATATTGGCGCACTTTTACAATCACAACGAAATGGCACGGCACCATTCGTCTCATTTTTAACTATTATCATTTAGTGTGTGCGAAAGAGCGAAGACGCTTTTTGACATACTTGCTTATAACAGCTGTTGAACACGAAACGCAATGCCAATGACAGTGATGTAGTGTGGAAATTTTAAATTTTTTTTGTTTTTAATTGAAAAAAAAATGCTACCGGACAGCAAAGTGCCCATAACATTTTTTACTCCAAATGTGCTAAGGAATAGCTGGTTAAAGTTTGTCGGGTACGTGCCGATACACCCTGTATATAGATTATTTCAGAAAAAATACTATTTATAATAATTTTATATTATCCACACTACTAAATTTGAACAATACGTAAATGAAATCCTCAGCGCGGGAGATCCCAGTGAGGATATCATTATCTCTATTTGTTACAAAAAAGGAAGATAATGAAACACTCGTTATTTTTTAAACCTTTTGTACGTTAGAAGAGCCTAACTAACTAACCACCACGCCGTTTCCGCAGGGGTAGGCAGAGAGGACGGACCGCCAAATAACTCGGTCTTGATACACACTCGTTGCCTCATTTACATTCATACATACTCTTTTATTCCATTCCTTTCTTAATCTTGCTCACTACGCTTACATCAGCCTTGCACTCTTTGCGGATCTCCATATTTCTCACACGATCATATATGGTTTTACCACACATACACCTCAGGGATCTCTTTTCTACAGTATTCAGAAGTGGCTATTGGCACACAATATTTGTACCCGTTGAACGGCGCAGTAGCTGATTCCATCAAAACTTGCCTTCTTTTCATGATATTTTTTGCACATTAAATGTTTGTAAATTAGTAAAATAAATACATATTATTCGATTGGCAACAAAATAAACAATGTCATTGATTTGTTTGCCATCAATGTTTAACAAATCTAATAGATACATGAAACAGAACAATACACAGAAAATAAAAAAGATCTCGGTCACAACTAGAAATCAAACCCAGAATCTCTTGTCTTACCGGGACCGGCGTCTTTACCACTCGATCATTGGGACCTAATAATTATTAATCGTCATATTTCAAATTTCTTGCAAGTAAATTTTTCCCATATTTTTGGCAAGGTGCCCGGATTCACCTCAGGTCTTGGCGGTGGATGTACCTACGTCCACCGGCAGGATCGGGAAAGGCCAGATTAGGGAGACCCTTTGGCGTCTCCAGATGGTCCTTAATTCCTTATTACCCGTAATTCTTGAAAGATATGGCACAAGGGCAGACATTTTAAAACAGTAACAAAGTTAGTTAAGTTAGCGTCATTCTTCAACGTGCCCGCCTAACGCACAGTAGTTAGTGTTTTCTTTATTTTTATTGTTTATGTCACTTATTTAGCTTTATGGAAAATGTTGTGGAAATATAGAAAAGCAACGGACCCAAGATAGACCCCTGAGGCACACCGGAAGTGGTGTTTTGTTTCATATGAAGTTATCCAACGAAGGAGATCTCTCAATAAATGCCACGGATAGCTAGTTTTCTAAGCAGGACGCTGTAGTCGATCTTGTCGAAGGCCTCACTATAATGTGTTATTTCCTTTATTATTTAATGTATTTCGTTGATTGTTTCAGCGTCAGATTCTTCAGATGACAGTCAGTCAGAGGAGGATGGTGGCGGGCCGTCCTCGCGCCGTTCCATGCAGAACGGCCACGGCTCGGCCGCAACTGCCGCTTCTGCTAGTGGCAACGGTTTTGCCGCCCACCACAATGACAACGGTGATGACGACGACAGTTGGGACAGCGACGCACCCCTGAGGGGAGCACCTCCCACGCCCTATAAAGGTACGCAAGATTAACTAATTCTATGCTATGTATTTATAGGAATGTTCAATGGATACTGGCTGACTACTGAGATGCAAGAGGGTTAACAGATTCTGTCTTATTCAATCCCTTACAGACTGTCTCGTTCACACTTTACATTACACTAAATAACTAACTACTTAACCACCATGTATCCACTGGGGTAGGCAGAGAGGATAGACTGCAGTATTCCCAGAAGAAATGACTGACTTTCTCTTGGGCATGCTCGGAATGAACCATCTGCAGGTCAGAAGTGATGAATGGTTGGTTGATATGTTACAGGCAAAGGCAAGGGCAAGCGTTCCGCACCGAGCGCGGCGACCCCCGCCCCACCCACCCGCTTCTCTCGCCGCCGCCCCCTCACTACCTCGCTGCCCGAGCGGGGGGGGATAGCAGCGTACGGCGGCAGCGGGCGCGACACGGACGGCAGCGTGTCCGGACACAGCCACAAGGGAGGAGGGGGCACGGACGACGACAGCGGAGACAGCTACAAGCCGTCGAGGGCGCGGCGCGACCCCAGGAGGAAAAAGAAGGTGACTTTGATTTCCAATATGTACATCGCACCCATGTCAATCAGCCCATCGCACGCCACAATCCCAAATGTCGTGTGTTTGAGTGCTAAGTTTGAAAAATTCGACATTACTGATTTTTATTTTTTTCTCGAAAGTTAGATTTTTTTGTATGTAAATTTTCAGGAAAGTTCAGTTTGGCCGTGGATTTCGCATTTTCGCATGGATTTCCTGATAATCTTCATACAAAAAATCCAATTTTAGAAATGTCAATTTTTTGTAATATTAGCACATTAGTACACCCAAAAGTCACGAGCCGCCACTGGTTCTGAATATATGGCATTTGGACTCTTCAACTTTCTTTATTTCTTTACCTCTCCACAGACGAATCAATTTGGTTGATTGAACCGTTGTATGTCAAACGTTGTTGTCAGTTACTACTCTGGAAAACTCACGCATCATGCTTTTTGTCAGTTCCCACTCTGGGGAACACACGCATCATGCTTTTTGTCAGTTACCACTCTGGGGAACTCACGCATCATGCTTTTTGTCAGTTACTACTCTGGGAAACACACGCATCATGCTTTTTGTCAGTTACTACTCTGGGAAACACACGCATCATGCTTTTTGTCAGTTACTACTCTGGGGAACACACGCATCAAGCTTTTTGTCAGTTACTACTCTGGGGAACACACGCATCAAGCTTTTTGTCAGTTACTACTCTGGGAAATACACGCATCATGCTTTTTGTCAGTTACTACTCTGGGGAACACACGCATCATACTTTTTGTCAGTTACTACTCTGGGGAACACACGCATCATCCTTTTTGTCAGTTACTACTTTGGGAAACACACGCATGCTCAAGCTCAGTTGGTAGAGCGGTGTCCCGGAAAGACAAGGGTCCTGGGTTCGTGTCCTAGATGTGACCGTATCCTTTTCTGATTTTTCTGTTTCAGATTTTCGTTTAAAAATCGCTAATATTGTCTTCAATAATTAAATATTACAATTTGAGGTATTACTCAATAAAAGTTATTCCAAAAATTAAATAAAATAGGTGTTTTTTATGTATTTTTTCGTTATCAAAAAAACATAAAACCATTAAAAAAATTTAATGTTTACAATATGATAATTTATGTATTTCATCACCTTTCAAAAACTGTTTTCAGTTTTTGGATAAGTTCAGAAATATTCCATTTATTTGGATTTAATTGTAAAGCGGAAATAAGTGGTTTGTTTGGTTCCAGTTGTTTTGCGCATCCTAATTTGTAGCCATTTTGGTTTCAGGGCAAGCGAAAGCATGAAACCAAAAGCAGACGTCGGAGTGGGAAGTCCAAACACAGCAAAAGGCGGCGCCCAAAGGCCAAGACGCGGTAAGGATTCTGCAATTACTCTTATTAAATTAAAACTCAAAGTATTTATAAAAGTGTAGGAATTAGAATGTGTGAATGTGGATTGAAGTGAGGAGTGTGCAGGTGAGGCTGTTGTGGCAGCCCATCCCCTCTGCATACCCCTGCGGACATATAGCTAGGTGGTTAGTTAGTTGGAATAGAAATGGCCTCATAATGTACAGAAAGTGGCACAATTAGTGGGGCATCTCGTAGTCACGGTGCCTGAACTATAGCGAGCCCTCATTATCGTGATAAGGCTGTTGTGGCAGCCCATCCCCTCTGCATACCCCTGCGGACGAGAGCCTATGTGGTCGAGGGACAAGGCTCTCGTCTAGCAAGCTGAAATTGCGGGGTGCGCAAGTAAATTTTATTTTACAATTTATCCATTTTAAATAATGTATAGTAAACTTGCAGCACGTTCCAGAGAGGAAGATACTCTCAGCATCACCCTGGTGTAAGACCACCATTCAGAATTGAAACTTTGCTTGAAATGGCTTTAGCCAGGTGTTAAAAATTGGGGATGATCCTTTTTGAATAAAAACTGGTTTTCTTGATACCACTTTACATTTATTTCAAACTATTGAAACAGGTACAATATTTTATAAAGAAACTGTGCGAATAACACTGCTACGATCGCTCTGACTTATGAGCTTGTTTATTATCGAGTTATTGTTGAGAAAAGAACGAAAAAATACATAATGCGAGCCTTTTTAAAGACTTCAAAACCCACTACATGTAAATAAAACACTTGTCATTGTGATGTCTAGCAGTAAAAATGAAACCTGCTATACCGACCAAATTGACACTATTTTCTAAGCAAGGACTCACACCATTTTGGTTAAACGTAGTAACTTCAAATTTCTAGACTACAGATGTCGGTAGCCTGCAAAATTGAACATATTGCCAGGGGGCGGGATTCAAAAATTGCACTAAATTTTTGAATGATAATCTATTTAAAAATAAACTATAAACCAAACAGAATAAACTAAAAATTCTTAATCTAAATATACCACAAAAATACTAACAAAATAATTCAAAATAGCAGAAATTAACAAAATAAAACTCCCTTTTTTATGCCCTACTGGTAAACTTATAAATTTAACTGTATAAATGCTGTTGAATTACTCTATTAATAAACTAAAAATAACTAGAAAATTATTAATCCTATTAAATAACCAAAAAAAAAAATTCAAAAATGACTAAATTACACACGTCTGCATACTAATTTTTACATATTTAAATAGTTCAATAACACAAATAATATAGTTTACACTGAACACAACACAATTATTGTTCCTTTTTTTTTCTTCTTTCTTCTCAGGTCTTCTGCTTGATCCATCCAAGGTGGAGTCGAGAAGATAAGCATCATAGTGTAATGTACATAATCAATCCTTGGTAAGGTCCGGGACGTCAATTACAGGTTTAGTGTCTGAATCCAGGGGCATCAGACATATCTTTGTGATGGGCCTCACAAAGACTCCTTGAGGTGTTTTTAGTGTAACAACTCGTACTACTCCATCCGCTCCAGGGTGTGTATGCAGAATTCGGGCCATTTTCCATAAAGGTGGAGGTAAATGATCTTCCTTTAAAATCACCAGATCGTCTTTTTGCAGTGCCCGTTGAGTGCTGGTCTGCCATTTAGTTCTCTTTTGTAGTTCCATCAGGTAATCTTGCTTCCATCTAGACCAAAAAGATTGAATTAGCGAACTGATCCTCTGATATTGAGTTAGTCTGTTGTCCGGTATCGCCCGGACGTCTCTCTCAGGAATGATACAGGATTCAGTGCCTATAAGGAAATGGTTTGGGGTAAGAGGTTGGTAATCATGGATGTCGTCGGATAAGGAAGTTAATGGACGGGAGTTCAAACAGGCCTCAATCTGACAAATTAAGGTATATAAGAGTTCAAATGTTAATGAAGAATTGTTAGTGATTCTATATAAATGGAATTTTGCTGATTTTACTGCTGCTTCCCACAAACCTCCCTGATTAGGGGCTCGAGGGGTTATGAACTTCCACTCAATACCTCTGTTCACTAAATAATTTTGAATATTGTCGTTGTTTTCCCTCAAGCTGGTGTACAGCTCTTTGAGTCTGCTGCTAGCTCCTTTAAAATTACTAGCATTGTCGGAAAAGATCTTTTCAGGTTGTCCCCTACGGGATATAAACCTTTTTAAACTGTTCAAAAAAGCATTGCTAGATAAATCCGAAACTAATTCCAAGTGAACGGCCTTGGTTGAGAAGCAAATAAAGATACATAAATACGATTTTGCGAGGGAAGCCTTCCTCAGCGTCCCACTTTTAATTAGAATTGGTCCGGCGTAATCTATTCCGGTGATAGCGAAAGGACGACTCGGCGTAATTCTTTCGGGTGGCGAATTTCCCATGATTTGATGACCGGTTCGGGGACGACATCTAAAACATACAACACATTTATGTAATATCTTTTTAATAGTATTTTTACCAAAGATGGGCCAAAATTTTAATCGTATTTTAGCTAACAAAGCTTGAGGTCCTGCGTGTAGGTTTACATAATGGTAGTGACGTATTATCAATTCAGTTAGCTTATGTTTAGCCGGCAAGATAACTGGGTGTTTTTGTTGGTAAGATAAATGTGTAGCCAAATTCAACCTACCGCCTACATATATTAGACCATCATGTAAGAAGGGATTAAGAGATTTTAAATTACTTTTCTTGTTGACGATGCCATGGTTTTTTAATTCTTTCAATTCCTTTTGAAAGGCGTGTATTTGAGCTGATCTCAATAGACATTTCAAGCTTGATTCCAATTCAGCCACACTTAAATTGTCTGAAATTTTACCCTTAACACTTCTGCAGTTATTGACAAATCGCAATACATACGCAGTAACTCTTTTCAATTTAATAAATGATGAGAATTTTTCAAATATCTCCCATTCTTGAATATCTGTGGATAATAGAATATTTTTGCCTTTGAGTTCAGGAGGGTTTGAACACGAAATATTTGATATAGGCCAAGCGTTGACTCCCTCGGTCAACCAACTTGGTCCATTCCACCATATTGCAGAATTTATCAATTTATCTGTAGTGGTTCCTCTTGAAAGTATATCTGCTGCATTGTCGGCTGATGATACATGTCTCCATAGATCTGGATCACTAAGTTCTTGTATTTCGGCTACTCGGTTTGCAACGAAAGTAGCCCATCTCGTAGGTTGACCTTTCAGCCAGCACAACGTTATCATGGAGTCACACCAATAATGTGTGTCGATCTCCACTATATTTAACGCTTGTTTTACGTTTTTAATTAATTTAGCCAGTAGCACAGCACTACAAAGCTCCAACTTGGGCAGGGAAATACACTTCAATGGCGCCACTCTTGATTTGGACGTTATTAAATGTGAATGCCGCTTACCGACATGGTCCACCGACACCATGTAAACGCAGGCTCCGTAAGCTTTCTCAGATGAGTCGCAAAAACCGTGTAGTTGTAGATATGTAGATTGCCTGCAAATAATTTTTCTTGGTATTTTCAACACATTTAGTTGAATTAATTCTTGAAGGTAGGACCTCCAGGGTGCTAATATTTCATTAGGCAATGGATCATCCCACGCTGCTTTAGACTGCCATAACTTCTGCATTATCAATTTGGCTACAACTATAATCGGTCCTAGAAGACCTAATGGATCGAAGGTTGATGCGATGCAAGATAATATCTGTCTTTTACTCTCGGTTCGACTTGATGGTTTCATTATTACATAAGAAAAATAATCAGATTCATTATTCCATATTAATCCTAATATTTTCTCAGTCTTTGGATTGTCAGTAATAATTTTTTCAGAATTGCCTGATTCGGCAATCTTAGCTTGGCCCGACTCGGCTGACAACTCCAAGACATTGGACCTCCATTTCCTCAAGGTCATCCCCGCAGACAAAAAGATGTTGATTAATTGCTCTTTTAACTCTCTACAGGATTCCATGTCATCTCCTCCGGTTAACAAGTCATCCATATAGAAGTCATTTTCTATGACCTGACTAGCTCTAGGAAAATTTATATTGTTATCCATACCAATTTGCCGTAGACTTCTAGTGGCTAAGAAAGAGGAAGGCCCCAGACCATATGTGACTGTCTTCAGACGGTAATGCTTGAGCACCTCCTGCGGCGACTCGCGCCACACTATCTTCTGCAGGTCACGGTCCGCTTCACACACATTAATCTGGCGGTACATCTTCTCGATGTCAGCCGTCAGTACTACTTGATGTTTCCTGAAATGCAATAGTTGGGTGTATAAGTCCTTTTGTATAACAGGTCCTGTCATCAAGGCGTCATTGAGAGAAATTCCATTTGAAGTTTTGGCGGAGCCGTCAAAAACGACCCTCACTTTAGTAGTAGTGCTTGATTCTTTTATTACAGCGTGATGAGGTAAAAAATAGGATTCACGATCCCCCTTTGACTGGTCACACACCTCCATATGACCTAATTCCTCATATTCACGCATGAATTGTATATATTGTGTCTTCAATTCGGGATTTGACACAAATTTTCTTTCTATATTTTTAAATCTTTTTTCAGCAGTGAGCAATGAACTTCCCAGCTGATCAATGCATGCTCGACGCGGTAAACTTACTACGTATCTACCGTCGTCTTGTCTAGTATGAGTACTAGCAAAACTGGCTTCACAAGCCTTTTCTTCATGATTTAGAATCTTAGTGGGATTAATCTCCTCCAATTTCCAAAATTTTTCTATTTGGTGACTTATTTTATTTATAGATAAATTACAACAATCTGATACAGGCCTTTGCTTTGGGTACATGTGGATTGGTCCTGATATGATCCATCCCAGTTGCGTACGTTGAAGTGTTGGTCCCGATTCGAGTTTCAATCTATCGTTGGTTAGGATTTCCCAAAAGCTCTCCGCGCCCAACAGGATGTCGATGGGTGCAGCTATATTGAAGTTCGGGTCAGCTAGCTCCAATCCTCGTGGTAACTTGAAGTCTTTTTTCGCCATTGTCACTTGTGGTAAATTTGTTGTAATCTCCTGTAAAATCAGACATGATATTTCACTTTTATAATCAGTATGAAGCGAATTCATCTCCACTGAAATTCTCTTTTTTATGTGAGTGATGTTATTATGGATCCCAGAAACGGGTTTGTTTATCAATTCACATGGTAAATTTAATTTATTAGCAAATTCTGCTCTCATAAAATTTGACTGGGCCCCTGAATCAATCAGAATGCGGGCTTTAAAAATTTTATTGTTACTACCCACAACTCCTATGTTGGCAGTTGACAATAATATTATTTTTTCTGCTTTATCCGATGCAGAAAAATTCGATACTGAAACCTCGTTATCAGCATCCATATTGGAGGCCTCCCGCAGAGGTACCTCATTGTGTAGCAAGGTGTTGTGATTATCTTTGCCACAACGCCTGCAAGAAAAGGTTGCCTTGCAACTCTGTGCCTGGTGACCCACCTTTAAACATTTAAAACAAGCTTGGATTGATTTCGTAGCATCAATCCTCTCATGTAATTTTAATTTCAGAAATTTTTTACAATAATAAATATGGTGACCTTTCTCGTTACAATAAATGCAGTTGTTAGCCTTTACCGCTAAAAATACTGATGAATCTTTTTTGCAATTATTGTTGCCTAGTTGTGTTTTATGTAAGCTAGAAAATTTTTTCTCAGAAGCGTTCATCAGTTCCAATACTTGGGCTCTAGCAGATAAACATTTTAAGAATTCCTTTAACGTCGGTAATTCGTCTTGTAATATATATTGTTCCCAATTTTTTCGGGTAGCTGTGTCTAATTTATTTGATATTATATAAATAACCAATGGATCCCATTGATCTACCTTGACCCCGATATTTTGTAATGCCTTTAAACTAACGTTTGTTTCATCAATTAGATACCTCAATGCTACAGGCTCTTCTTGTTTCATGTCTTTTAATGAAAATAGAGCTTGGATGTGTTTATGAACGGTAGTTCTTAAATTTGCATAACGTTCATTTAATAATTCCCAAGCGGAAATGTAATTCAATTCAGAAATTTCTAGATTAGCAATTATCTTTAATGCGTTTCCCTTTAAAGTTGATTGCAAATAAAAGAATTTTTGTACGTTGCTTAAATTACTATTGCTATGGACTAAAGTCTTGAAGGTTTCGACGAAATTAACCCAATTTTTCTGATCGCCATGAAATTCCCGTAATTGGAGGTTGGGTAGTTTAATTTCCACCTTACTTTGATCGACGGATTCGATCGTGCCTTTGGCCGTTGCCAAAACTGAGAAATATTGGTTTTCGAAAGCTTCTCGTTGACTATAATTTTCAATTTCGTCTGAATCCGGTAACATTTCAATTTTCTGTTGAACTGCTTCGAATTCATCTAACAATGATTTCACCCGCTCATATCTTAATTTAATTTCATTTACCGACAATGCATTTAAGGAATCCGCGAATCGGGTTAGTTTTCCTTTGATTACGCCGCGTTTGTTTATTAATGACTTCATATTTTCCATTTTTAATTATATTTTGTTAATATCGGTTGACAATTATTTTATTTTAGCAAACACCCGTTTGAAAGAATACCACGACAATCTTGACAATACTATTTGAGAACACTATTCAATAATATTATATTCTTATTTTCAAGTGGGTAGTGATTTTATTTATAATATTGACTCTATTTAAGATTAATCTCGTTTAAATTACATGAGACCTGAATAAACATAAAATGGATGATAGGAAGGAAAGCACTGAATACTTATCTCAGATTTGCGATGTGGTCCACTTTCCTTAATGATTTCCAGTTTCAATCAATTTTGTATCCTTTTGGCTGCTGGTTCTTTGTTTTTTTTTTTTACATACAATCTCCTGATCGTAATCCGGTTGAAGGATCAAATGTTAAAAATTGGGGATGATCCTTTTTGAATAAAAACTGGTTTTCTTGATACCACTTTACATTTATTTCAAACTATTGAAACAGGTACAATATTTATAAAGAAACTGTGCGAATAACACTGCTACGATCGCTCTGACTTATGAGCTTGTTTATTATCGAGTTATTGTTGAGAAAAGAACGAAAAAATACATAATGCGAGCCTTTTTAAAGACTTCAAAACCCACTACATGTAAATAAAACACTTGTCATTGTGATGTCTAGCAGTAAAAATGAAACCTGCTATACCGACCAAATTGACACTATTTTCTAAGCAAGGACTCACACCATTTTGGTTAAACGTAGTAACTTCAAATTTCTAGACTACAGATGTCGGTAGCCTGCAAAATTGAACATATTTTAGATTTTTAACCCAGATTTAATATTTACTCTTTTACCTTCCTCTTCCCCATATCCTTCCCCTCCCCAACACCTTCAGCCACACAACATACCCCAATTGGGGATGCCATAGTCTCACAAAACTTGATCAAAATAATGATGGCATTATTATCCGTCAATCTAGAGGTGGCCCATATCTCTAGACTACCGTGCGAGAAATGCGGCTAGTTCGCAGCCATTCATAACCACTGCGACCATGTTGGAAAAATGACCAATGCGCAATTGTAATTCTTCATTGATAGAAGTGCAACACACTGAAGCCATATCCACACAACTTGTTACAAATTCCTTTATGTAACATTGTCTCTGTCATCAGCAAGCGCGGCAGTGGTGCCAACAGCACGGCGGGCAGCTCCTCTGACACGGCGGTTTCGGTAGCGAGCAACGGCAGCGCCAAGCGGCGCTACGAGAGCGACCACTCCTTCCAGCTGCGCGAACCCTCGCCTAGTGAGAGTGACAGTGATACCCCACTCGGTAACATAAGGTAAACACCATTACGCCTTATTTATATTTCACATTGATTGAATAATTGATCAATTAACTGTCTGCCTACAACATTGCCTAAAATATCAAACTAACAACTCAAACCTGGAGGAACTCGTAGCCACTGGCAAAAAATCGGGGAAAGGGGAACGGAAGTGGCGTGACCATCCCCCTTTCCGTGATTTGTAAATAAATGCATCTGACAGTATACAGGCAACTCGCATTGTAATAATCACTATTTATTTTATTTATAGAGCGGAGACGGTTTACATATAGCTCCCGTGAGCACTTAGGCCATAGGCCCAATGCGCTATCCCCCATTTTACCTCACTCCTTTAACAAGTCACCCGGTCCCTTTTAAGTTCACCAGGGTTGTCATTGGATATGTAGCTATGTCTTCTGGTTCCAGAATGTGTCTTCTCAGGTCTCATCTCTCCTCTCCAATCCCCCTTGGTTCCCTGAAGGCCCCACAATGGAAGAGGTCTTCGTCTCTCCTCTCCATCCCTCCTTGGTTCCCTGAAGGCCCCACGATGGAAGAGGGTTTCGTTTCTCTTCTCCACTCCTCCTTGGTTCCCTGTAGGCCCCACAACGGAGGAGTCTACTCCTGCTTGGTTCCCTGAAAGCCCTACGAGGGAAGAGGTTCTCGTCGCTCCTCTTCACTCCTCCTTGGTTCCCTGAGGGTCCCACGAGGGAAGAGGCCTTATCACTATTTAGTCTGCTTACGAATTTCAACAAATGTTTGGGCTTGTTTCCAACTACTATTTACTTTTACAAATGTGTTACAATATACCCACAGATTCAGAACCTGAGCAGAAAAATCCCACAATGGACTATGCTGCAAACCATTGCCTTTATTTAGTGATCTTTACTTGTCTGCGCAGGGTCTGGTTATTTTAATGTTCGCTCTTCGGCGGTCAACTTACGACTGATATGCCCAGAAGTTACGGCAAGTAATTATTATCTAGTCAGTGATTCTTTGGTCATGTTGTTTGTTTGTTTATTTGCAGGCGAGTGGAGACGTCGAGGTCTGGCAATGACGCTCCGTCCACCTCTTCGCAGCGGCACAGCGGACGGTTCAACATGCATTCTGATGAATCCAGGGTAAGCCGATCATCCCTGCTCATTTCCATATCTCTAACATTAGCCAACCAACCTTGTTCCCAACCAAACTTCCAACATAACTATTTAAATCTGTTTACACTTTTGAAAAGCGGAAACGAACCTGGAATCGACGTTTGACGCGAACCTTTAAATGTAAAAAGACTATAATTCTAATGATTGGCCATTTGACGATATTGTTAGGCCTTTCTTCTACAGGGATACCCAAGTATCCGATACTGTCTATATGACTACTGTCATACATCTGCGCGAAGATACGTACACAGTTTGTAAACTCGTTGGTTGCATCAAAGTCGTTACCACTCAACTGGTCGAAATATGACGGAACAATTAACAATATGATATTATAGTGATTTATTTTTGGGGTATTTTGCCATGTTGCACTACATCCTTCTTAAGTCAACGTTTTGGACAGCGTCGCAGTGTCCATCATCAGGGCAGATGTTTCATCGAAGATTGTGGAGGGTTTGTTCTTATGTACGTAGATGTGATTCCGTGTTGCCAACTTCAATCCTTCAAGACCTGGTATTACAGTAATACTTTAAACATTCTTTTGCCATTAATTACCGGATACCAAGAACTATTAAGCTTAGTCATCTTTATTCATGGAATTTTTTTGAATTTCAATTGCCTCCGTAATTAGGCACGCTCTATGCGTTTTGGGTCTTCGCAGGACTTCACCATCGATAACAGAACAAATCCAAAGTAATGGCCGGTTTCAATTAAATGCTCGGCAGATGCCAATTCAACAGGTTGGCCGAGTTTACATGCTCGAAAGTGTTCTAAAATCCTTATGGAGATTGTCCGTTCTGTCTGGTGTACATAAACTTTGTCATAACCGGAACAGCTGAGTTTATTTACTTTAACTCCAGCCGTCTCAAGCGTAAACTTGGTTTTTGCGGCCTCAGTAAGTCTTGTATTTTTATTGTGGTTCCGAAGACGGTCTTGATGCTTTCCTTTGGCTTGGCAATTCTATCCGTCACATTGCGAACATAAGGCAAGAAAGCGCAGACTTTTAGCTTTAGCTCTTGTTCAATTCTGTCTTCGTTTGGGGTAGATTTGGCTCTTATGATTTCCCTTATCTGTTTAGCGGGGTAACCCTTTCACTCTAGTGCATCCGTTAACTTTATAACAATATCTAATCATGATAATCTCGTCGTCACTTCTTTCAGACATTTCGTGACAATGCGTCCGACAGTCAATAGAAAATGTCAACTAAGGCAATTGTGGGTGAGGTTACGAAAGCTAAAGAGCTCCCTCTAAGATTCGTATTTATCTTTACATATCTCTCTTTCAAACCATCTTCTTCTTATTTTTAATATTAGAGTGCTCCCTCTAACATTCGTATTTACATATCTCCCTTTCAAACCATCTTCTTCTTATTTTTAATATTAGAGTGCTCCCTCTAACATTCGTATTTACATATCTCCCTTTCAAACCATCTTCTTCTTATTTTTAATATTAGAGTGCTCCCTCTAACATTCGTATTTACATATCTCCCTTTCAAACCATCTTCTTCTTATTTTTAATATTAGAGTGCTCCCTCTAACATTCGTATTTACATATCTCCCTTTCAAACCATCTTCTTCTTATTTTTAATATTAGAGTGCTCCCTCTAACATTCGTATTTACATATCTCCCTTTCAAACCATCTTCTTCTTATTTTTAATATTAGAGTGCTCCCTCTAACATTCGTATTTACATATCTCCCTTTCAAACCATCTTCTTCTTATTTTTAATATTAGAGTGCTCCCTCTAACATTCGTATTTACATATCTCCCTTTCAAACCATCTTCTTCTTATTTTTAATATTAGAGTGCTCCCTCTAACATTCGTATTTACATATCTCCCTTTCAAACCATCTTCTTCTTATTTTTAATATTAGAGTGCTCCCTCTAACATTCGTATTTACATATCTCCCTTTCAAACCATCTTCTTCTTATTTTTAATATTAGAGTGCTCCCTCTAACATTCGTATTTACATATCTCCCTTTCAAACCATCTTCTTCTTATTTTTAATATTAGAGTGCTCCCTCTAACATTCGTATTTACATATCTCCCTTTCAAACCATCTTCTTCTTATTTTTAATATTAGAGTGCTCCCTCTAACATTCGTATTTACATATCTCCCTTTCAAACCATCTTCTTCTTATTTTTAATATTAGAGTGCTCCCTCTAACATTCGTATTTACATATCTCCCTTTCAAATCATCTTCTTCTTATTTTTAATATTAGAGTGCTCCCTCTAACATTCGTATTTACATATCTCCCTTTCAAACCATCTTCTTCTTATTTTTAATATTAGAGTGCTCCCTCTAACATTCGTATTTACATATCTCCCTTTCAAATCATCTTCTTCTTATTTTTAATATTAGAGTGCTCCCTCTAACATTCGTATTTACATATCTCCCTTTCAAACCATCTTCTTCTTATTTTTAATATTAGAGTGCTCCCTCTAACATTCGTATTTACATATCTCCCTTTCAAATCATCTTCTTCTTATTTTTAATATTAGAGTGCTCCCTCTAACATTCGTATTTACATATCTCCCTTTCAAACCATCTTCTTCTTATTTTTAATATTAGAGTGCTCCCTCTAACATTCGTATTTACATATCTCCCTTTCAAACCATCTTCTTCTTATTTTTAATATTAGAGTGCTCCCTCTAACATTCGTATTTACATATCTCCCTTTCAAACCATCTTCTTCTTATTTTTAATATTAGAGTGTGTAACGTTAAAGAATTGTGCAAGTTTGGATTGCCAGGGCAGTGCCCGATTATTGTTTTGTTGAGAGTTTTTCGGGTGGCTGCCCTGCGATCGGTTGGACGCGCGGGCAAAAATAACGCGGTTAGGCAGATCGGGAACAATACGCGAGAAAAAATGGATATTGAAAATAATGAAAAAGATCACGCGGATACCATGAACCGATCCTTCGGAGTCTTTCCGTGTAAATTAACAAAACATAAAAGAGACGTTTTGACTCCTGCGCGAGATCAGCTGTTCTTAGTTCGAGTGTGGTTGTTCGGTGAGATTGAAATGTTGAAGGATACAGCCTTTCCGTATAGACTAACCAAACATAAAACTAACGTTTTGACTCCTGTGTGAGATCGGCCTGTTCTTTGTTCGAGTGTTGTTGTTTGGTGAGATAAAAATATACAATCAGTTATTTGGATTAAAAAATGGTTTTATTTGTGAGTGTTTTGAAGAGTAATTCCTTGGAGACTACACTGGATTACCAAGCATGCTGTCGGGGTGACGCAAAGATGGAGCATCATTGTCCCGTTAAACGTGAAAAAAAATATAAAATATGGACGATGGATGGTCCTAAAAAGCTGGAGGGGTAATGCTTGTTGCCCTTGTTGAGTTTTGTTTGGTTTGCAGGCGGGTCCGTCGGGGTCGAGTGGACGTCCCGCCCGCGACAACTCCAAGCGGCCGCGCTACAACGAGGACAGTGAGGAGGATTCCATCGCCGCCATCAGCAAGCGACTGCGCGCGCACCAGCGGCCCCGCGCAAACCCAATCACCGTCCAGGTAAGGACGCCCACACAACATCCATCCATTTTGTGTAATGTGCGATCTTTCATAAACCGACAATTTGTTGACTGAGTCCTGTTTTAATTTGTTTGGCATTGCATCTGTCTGTAAATTTATTTGAGCAATCCGTTTCCGAAAATCTTCTGCATCCTCTTTATCATTCAAGCAAGCCTTCCTTTTGACTACGATTCAGTAAAGAATTATCATTTTTCAATATGATGGTATCTTCCTGCCGGAAGAAAGTTTGAAAAAAAGAATTGTCATTGAGATAGCGACGCTTCTTTGGATAAATTGTATAATTCCTCATTTGAAATAATGAATAAGTGAAACCTACATAAATTATATGGTTTATAGTTAAGTAAGTAGGCATTTAAGTACCTACTTTACAAATCTTTTGGTTTTGATTTATAGGGTTTTCCAATAATAGGTGTTATTTTGATCTTCAAAGAAAAATGCCATTTTTTAATATAAATGATCGAATGTTTATTTCATTATAAAGAGGAATGTGTGCCGTTAATAATGAAAAATAACATCAGTCAAATGACCACCACGACCACGCCTACAGGACCATATCCTTTTCATGAAATTTTCCATAACCAAATCGCTGCTGTGGCTGCCTTATGTCCTCGATAGCCTCATGAATTCCATCTTTGAGGTCTTGAATCGACGCTGGGCTGTTGGCGTAGACCTTCTCTTTCACGTGGCCCCAAAGTAAGAAGTCGCAAGGTGTTAAATCACAAGATCTCAGTGGTCAATTGTGATCACCTCTTCGAGAGATAACACTGTCCGGGAACTTTTCCCGTAAAAGATCAATGGTTTCGTTGCTTGTGTGGCACGTAGCGCCGTCTTGTTGAAAGTAAACGTTGTCCAGATCAATACCATCCAATTCCGGCCCTAAAAAATCATTAATCATCTCTCGATAGCGCAATCCATTCACCGTTACTGTTGCTCCAGCCTCATTTTCGAAAAAGTAAGGTCCAATGACTCCGCCGGACCATAAACCGCACCAAACAGTCACACGTTGAGGATAGAGAGGCTTTTCAACAATAAGTCTTGAGTTTTCCGAGCCCCAGATGCGACAATTTTGCTTGTTGACGAAGCCAACGAGGTGGAAATGGGCCTCATCACTCAAGATGATTTTTCGATGGAATTTTAATAATTAATAATTGTGAATTTTAATAATTTCAATGCGTTGTTGAAGCGTGTATCGTTCCATTTTTATTAATGGCGTAGTTTCTACTTGTCAAATGTCAAAAAATGACAGCTTCAAAAGTAACATCTACCGAAATAGCGGGCTATTCAAAATAACACCTCTTATTGTTAAACCCTTTATTAACGGTTTTAATGTCAGTTAATCCGTGACAAATTTGCTAGAAACTTACCGCATTAGCCTCGATTTTATGGTATTTTGAACCTTAAAAATTGCTGACAGCATACTTAAATAACTTGTATTCGCTTGGCATGGAAATGATGAATCTTAATATTATTCTAGTTTATCGTTTCGTCACTTGCAAACATTGATTTTTAAAAAGCACAATGCAAAGTCCGTGTCAAATGTCAAAGTCAAAATACTGTATTTATTTACAGAAAAGTCTCATATGACCTAATTTTATTGTGAAGAATGCTTAATTAGCTGATAAATATAATAAAACATAAAAATGCTGTCATATTTCCTCATTAAATAATATTGTTTTTATAATATTAGAGAAAAAAAAAATATTTATCTCAATATAAATGTCTTGGGGAAACTACATTTAGGATTAGGATTTTTATAAATTTAAACACATTATTTGGTAGGACGGTACAACACATTCTCTCCCTGAATATGCTTTCCAAATATGGAGTCCATATTTTGCAAATGGTATAGATATAATAGAGAGAGTACAGAAACCTTTTACAAAAATACCAACATCTTCGGAAGACCAGCAATATGCAGATAGAATCAAAGAACTAAGATTAACAAAGTTAAAATAAAGAAGTGCAAGAGGTGACTTGATTGAGTATGATGTATTCCAGAAATATCACTACCAACAATTATATAAATCTAGAGTATTGGAAGCATGAAAATAACTTCCACAACATATCATCCATTCTACTTACATAGAGTAGTAGAAGCTTGGAACTAACTTCCACAACATGTCATCCATTCTACTTACATAGAGTAGTAGAAGCTTGGAACTAACTTCCATAACATGTCATCCATTATAGAGTAGTCGAAGCGTGGAACTAACTTCCACAACATATCATCCATTCTACTAATGTAAACCTATTTTAAAGATCAATTGCATTCTTATTTAGAAAGAAGAAAGGATTAACTTATTTTTTAATTTAAAACAACTCAATCGATTGAAATCTGGTCAGAGCGCATCAGCAGAAGACTACCTACTTATTAAATAATAATAATAATTTACAAAAACATTGTTGTGCAAAAAATAAGTAAGTTATTATGAAAGAAATGTCAGCTGGCACATGGCGGGCACACTTGGGGTTAGCGCAACTAATAGTTTATACTTTCTTCACGCTACCCATAGTAACTTTTGTTTTGGTGAATGTTGCAGTCCCGGCTGTCCACTCCTTCTGCAGGGGCGCGTCCCCCGGCCCAGGCGCCGCAGCCGTGGTGGGGCGACGACCCCGGCTCGGACGAGCGCCCCCTGGCGCCCCCCGCCCCGCCGGAGCCCCAGCCGCCATGGGCCGACCACCCCGCCACCTCCTCCACCCCCCTCAGCGTCAGTAGCCGGGGCAGGGTGCGCCGCCTCACGCCCAAGGCTCGCGGCCTGCTGGGGGACTGACACACTGCGCGCACTGGCCACTGCTCTGCTCACTCGCACTCGCGCTCTCCTGCTCATATCATACTACTACAACACGTTGTGCAGAAACCATCCAACCCGCATACTGGCAACCTGAGATTATCGCATAAGCATATTGAATGCTTGCGGAATTTTAAAAATATTACGTCACTGTGTTAAATGGTTAGATTTTATACGTTTACAATAAATAAGCAAGTTTGTGGAATTTTTCAAAGCGTTTGTATGCTTTGTCACAACATAGGTACCTGAAATGAACCCTTTTTCAGCAGTCATACAATGTACTACTTTACAGATTACGAGAGCTATACAGTGAAAGTGGCAGCTCGACATTTTTGTGTTTGCCACGATTGAAAAAATACTTAAATATTGATGTAGTTGCAGCCGGAAACAATTAAATCTTTTTAATTAATTTTACTAAAGAAATTGAAAAATCCACAAAAAATAACCGTGTGTACAAAACTAGAAAAAAATCAAAAATATTGCAAAATTTAGAACCCACTTGAGAAGTTTTTTTTTCGCCTGGTCCCTTGGAAAACTTCTGAAGACAGTTACACTGTAAGTTTCACTGTCAGTTTCACTGTAAGTTTCACTGTAAATATCACATCATCCAAACGACGTGGATATTTTCTGCAATATTTTATTTAAAAATAACAATGTGAACCCGCGTGAATGTTCCTAATTTGGAGTTTTTTGTGTTAGGTGTATTCAGTAAATGAAAATGTCACTTAACCCTTTCAGACCATATTTTAAGCTTGATAACACAAAATTTTTAGTGTAGGAATTTTTTTTTTTTTTTTAACCAATTTAGATTACATATTTCTAATTTGATTTTTATTATTTTTAGGTCTCAAAGCGTTATTTTTTATTAGTAAGGACAAAAAATCAATCACACCAACAGTTTTTTTAATTTTAATCCTTCACAAGCGATACGGAAAATATGTGGCGATTTTTTTCACAAAATCGAAAGAATTTTTTTTTTCATGTTCCTCAGGAAAAACACTGGTATTGAAAGGGTTAAAGTAAACGAATTAGGATTTTTTGAGTTAGATGGCTTCTGCATAACGTGGTCCAACTAACCATCACAACAGCTAGATGACTCCAACGTCCAACGGCCTGTTATGTGCTTGTAGATAATTAACTGAGCAACTGGACCGTCTAGTAAATTTGTTTGTACGTTCCATTTCCGGTTTCGAAAATCTGCGGCATTCATTTTTTTCTGTTTAAGCAAGTCTTACTGTGACGAGATGGCTAAATTCGACTGAGCTTTTCTGTATTACGGTACCTATCTGCCTGAAGAAGGTTTTAAAAAAGTTACAAAGAAACTTAAAAGGTACTTACAAATAAATACCTACTTAGATTTCAGGGGAAATTATTACATGATAACTACTTACGAATGTTATTCAGCGCAATGCGAAACAATCTGTGACCTGATATTGTTTTACGTAGCAATCTTGGCGCTAAATGAAAAAAAAAATAGTTACCTTGCATTTAAAATTTGAGTTTAAATGCCATTTTTCCCGTCAATGATAATATGTCAGATTCGGCACTCAAACATAACCCCACATTTGAATCTACTATATTTTCTTCTAAAATCTGTGTTACCCGATGTTGCCACAGTAATGGCGATTTTTAGTTACATTTTATTAGATTTCTAAAACTTACGTGCACCGATGTGTAAGTAACGCTAAACGGTGTTGGAAACAGCGAGGTGGCTTAAGCTAAATCAATAGCTGAGCAGTCGCAAATCGGTTTGTAACAATAACAGGTTAATTTACTTAGCTTAATATTAATTAAGAGCATAGACAATATAGACATCCGAATTAAAAGACTTGCCATAACATTAAATCTGGGTATCATTTCAATAAACTGGCAAATATGATCGTATTATTTTTGGTACCATAAACTACGACATTGACATAATCAGAACATGCGCGGAAAAGTTGAACTCCCTTGAATCAGTGACACTAAAATTGAGTGAGATGGGTAAATTATAACACATTTTCAAGAGTGTCTTAAGGCGATGCACTACGTAGTAATGCAAAATCATGTGTTTTTGATTTGAAAATTTGGTCGCCTAGAAATGTTTCAGATGCTTTAATTAAATACTGCGAGTAGAATACATCTTGGCCTTTGAAATAATCGAGTATTTTTTAGACTTTTATAAGCCCAGAAAAAAATAATGTAAAGGCCTATGAAATCTGCTTTAAAGTTCAAAATCTCCTACTTACGAACCCATTTTCGGTTATGATTTTATTGTATATTGTGGCAAATTAAGTTATTTATAAAAGGATCGAAAAAAAATTAAATATTTATGCCTGAACATCCACAAAATAAAATAAAAGGCACTTTTTGGACATGTTTTTTTCTTGCATAAATCAAAACAGGCGGATGGTGTTAAGCGGGAATTTAAACCTTATCGCCATCTACGTAAGGGTTGTTATTGATAGCGGCTCAATTTAAAATATTACACGACGTAGTGCATCGCCTTAACTAAATAGTGTAACAAATTATAAAATTTTGGAAACAAATCCTAACTTTTGAATACCCGATTTGGTATATGTAGTTTTTTAGTAAGTTTTTTACGCAGCCAGCAATTTGTATTTGTAAAAAGGACTAGTAATTCTTAAGCAGTTTTTATTTTCGAGTTGCCTGTATACTGTCAGATTCATTTATTGAGAAATCACCGAAATTGGAACGGTCACGTCGCCTCTCGCGCCCCGTGCAAATTTGTTTGTTCCCCGTTTCCCGATTGGTTTGTCTTATCAATTAGAATGTCTATGATTACGAGTGATTATTTTGCAGAGTGTTTCTGCCATTAATGTTTTATGTTTTTCTTTTCTTAGTTTTAATAACTTAAATGGTAAATTTTTAGTTAATTAATTAATTTATAATACGCTAGTACAAAATATATGTCATATTTCGAAGAAAATGGAAGCCAAATGTTTTTTTTTTTGCAAATTACACTTATTTATTTTATTTATTTGTTAAATGAATTATTAAAAAAATGTATCACAAAAATCCTTATTTGAACATGGCAGCAGATGCTATGTCAACTGAGCTACGAAGGCTTGGTTTTATTTATATTGTATACTTATGTTGAGATATTCCGTTACATTTGGTTGGTCGGTCAGACGGCAATCTTCACACTTAGATCTCAATTAAATGTACCGAGAATTGAAGTTTATCGGGGATTAAATGTGAAAGATTCAAAATGGCGCTGATTATTCGTCTAGTCATTCTTTTGGTCCTTTTTAAAGAAAAAACAAACATTCCCGGGTTACGAATAACCTGACAATATTCGAAAATCTACTACCACCACAATAAGCGAGAAATGTTGCTTGCGTCGTAACGGAGGACATAGCCAGTTGAGGAATTGAACGTACGACGCCTGGGTGGGACCCAGACGCAATACCAACTCAGCCGCTGACCGGTCAAATGTTACCAGTTTTATTACATCACTTATTGCCGGCAGTTCTCTACGGGCTGTCGACCCCGGTGTGGGCGACCACTGGACGCAAACATCACTCTGTAGTCTTATGAGTGCAAGTTGGTAAACTCTTGCTTGTAATTAACTATCACCCTATTTCTCCGCAAGGGTGGGCATAGAAAAAAAAACTGTTATACAGAGTGTCTGGAAACTTGTAGACACACAGTGCCGGACAACCTGAGAATCCACATCACGTTTGGAGTCGATTGAACTGACTTAACAAATTCTTTCCTGATGAATGTATATAAAGTTATAAAATTAATTAATTTGTTTTTTTATCGGTTATGTAGTTTTATATTTAAGATTAATTTAAAAAAATTGTATACTTCTAGTACGTATTACGACTGATGTTTCAATAAATGTATAAAAATATTTGATTAAAAATGTTCTGGTATATATATTGGTTTTTTATTTATTTATTTTGTTAATTTCAGAAGGCGCATTCAGTTTATCCACTAAACCCTATGGATAATTAACTTGTATGGTCCCTTACTGTTGTGGTGAGTAATATGAACTAAACGGTGTAAGAAGGAGAAAACACCACACTTTATATTCAAATCTAGAAATTAACTACAGAATAATTAAAATGGGCGCGATTATTAAATCAAAGGTATCGACTGCAATTTGAGACTTTTATTAATTATTTTTATATGAAACAATAAAAAAAAGAGTTGACGATAATGTTTGTTATATATTTGTGTAGTAAAATAAGTTTTTATTATCAGTAATTATAGTTATAATAAAGTATCATCACCTTTCTAAAACAGGTTGCAAAGTATCTGACAGAATATGAGTTAGGATAAGGCGTGATTTAAAAGCATCTGACAGAATATGAGTTGGAATGAGGCGTGAGTTAAAAGCATCTGACAGAATATGAGTTAGAATGAGACATTAGTTAAAAGCATCTGACAGAATATGAGTTGGAATGAGGCATGAGTTAAAAGCATCTGACAGAATATGAGTTAGGATGAGGTCGTGAGTTAAAAGCATCTAACAGAATATGAGTTAGGATGTGGTGTGAATTAAAAGCATCTGACAGAATATGAGTTTTGATGAGACGTGAGTTAAAAGCATCTGACAGAATATGAGTTGGAATGAGGCATGAGTTAAAAGCATCTGACAGAATATGAGTTAGGATGAGGCCGTGAGTTAAAAGCATCTAACAGAATATGAGTTAGGATGTGGTGTGAATTAAAAGCATCTGACAGAATATGAGTTTTGATGAGACGTGAGTTAAAAGCATCTGACAGAATATGAGTTAGGATGAGGCCGTGAGTTAAAAGCATCTGACAGAATATGAGTTAGGATGTGGTGTGAGTTAAAAGCATCTGACAGAATATGAGTTTTGATGAGACGTGATTTAAAAGCATTTGACAGAATATTAGTTAGGATGAGGCGTGAGTTAAAAGCATCTGACAGAATATGAGTTTTGATGAGACGTGAGTTAAAAGCATCTGACAGAATATGAGTTAGGATGAGGCCGTGAGTTAAAAGCATCTGACAGAATATGAGTTAGGATGTGGTGTGAGTTAAAAGCATCTGACAGAATATGAGTTTTGATGAGACGTGATTTAAAAGCATTTGACAGAATATTAGTTAGGATGAGGCTTGAGTTAAAAGCATCTGACAGAATATGAGTTGGAATGAGGCATGAGTTAAAAGCATCTGACAGAATATGAGTTAGGATGAGGCCGTGAGTTAAAAGCATCTAACAGAATATGAGTTAGGATGTGGTGTGAATTAAAAGCATCTGACAGAATATGAGTTTTGATGAGACGTGAGTTAAAAGCATCTGACAGAATATGAGTTAGAATGAGGCATTAGTTAAAAGCATCTGACAGAATATGAGTTAGGATGAGGCCGTGAGTTAAAAGCATCTGACAGAATATGAGTTTTGATGAGACGTGATTTAAAAGCATTTGACAGAATATTAGTTAGGATGAGGCGTGAGTTAAAAGCATCTGACAGAATATGAGTTGGATTGAGGCATGAGTTAAAAGCATCTGACAGAATATGAGTTAGGATGAGGCATGAGTTAAAAGCATCTGACAGAATATGAGTTTTGATGAGACGTGATTTAAAAGCATCTGACAGAATATGAGTTAGAATGAGGCATGAGTTAAAAGAATATGAGTTAGGATGAGGCGTGAGTTAAAAGCATCTGACAGAATAAGAGTATGAATGAGGCATGCGTTAAAAGCACTGAACAGATGAATAATCCCTAGAAATGTGATCTTTATGTCTTCAATGTATTCTATGTTTGATACTCCTTGGTCCCCGAAAATATGCTATTTGTTCAAGTTTGTTTGCAGAAAATATTTCAATAATATTAGCAGAAGTCAGGTAAAATTGAGCTTACTTTAGGTAGACGAACACCTCCACAACACACTTATACTTATAAGTCAAAAATACTGCTTTTGAGATAATGGCTTTTCTGCAATGGTAAGTAAAACCGCAGTATCTTCCATGAACGTCTCAAATGAGAAGATGCTGTATTTTTACTTATCGTGGCAGTATGTATTGTCTTTATTGAATATTACAATTTGAGGTTTTACTCATTAAATAATTAATTTATTTTTAATAAATTAGTTAGGTAATAGCGATTCACTCGTGAAAAATCACGGGATATTATATTTGTGGGATGATTCTACACGGAGATAAATAACTTTTTCCGAAATGTCAGCAATGTTTCAAGGTAATTTTCAGTTACAAAAGTTGAATTATTAGTATGGAAAAAATAACATTCTTCTAAGAGACAATATTTTTGTATGGGAAAATAACAATGAACATTTTTTACTTGTACCATCATTTAGAATCACCTCTCGAAGTTTGTGCACTTTACCCTCAGACACCCTGTTTAGAATTTTACAAATTAAAAAAACCTTATATTTATTAACATAAAAAAATTACAAATAAATGTTTTTATTTTATCAAAAGTTGTACTGCAAACTTTCCTAATTTGAGGGAAAACTAATACATTTTTATTGAATACTAACTGATGTGTACCCTACCCGGCGTTGCTAGGGGTTATCCTTAATAGATAGACATATACCATCCAGGACTTTTCTTTAGGCCTTTTTAAGATCTACAATTCCGTAGTACATTATTTTGATGTATCTCTTAAGGTTTAGCCAGCGTTAGCAATGTAAACGCTTGAAAATATTTTTTTTACTACTTGCATACTTAACATCGACTATTCTTTACATCCTATAAGAAGGTTTATGTATTATATATATATGTAAACCTTCCGGATGAAATTCTCTGAACGATATTGAAAACCCTATCTCAATCCGTTGCGTAGTTTAGAAGAACTAAGCGCACAAACAGACAGATACAGATAGCGACTTTATTTTATAATATACAGGGTGTATCGGCACTAACCCGACAAACTTTAACCAGCTATTCCTTAGCACATTTGGAGTAAAAAATGTTATGGGCACTTTGCTGTCCGGTAGCATTTTTTTTTCAATTAAAAACAAAAAAATTTAAAATTTCTACACTACATCACTGTCATTGGCATTGCGTTTCGTGTTCAACAGCTGTTATAAGCAAGTATGTCAAAAAGCGTCTTCGCTCTTTCGCACACACTAAATAATAATAGTTAAAAATGAGACGAATGGTGCCGTGCCATTTCGTTGTGATTGTAAGTGTGCGCCAATATAGGTACACACGTGCATTATTCAACGGAATTCGAATAAAATATTTGCCAGATGGGTTTTCAAACTTTGACAAAGGATAAAACAGTGGTGACATGTGGTGAAAATATGAATAATAAATTTTTTATTAAAAAAAACGTTACCGGACAGCAAAGTGCACATAAGATTTTTTACTCCAAATATGCTAAGGAATAGCTGGTTAAAGTTTGTCGGGTACGTGCCGATACACCCTGTATAAGATCTACATTTGAGGTAGGTACATAATATATGTATAATGAAACTAGTCAATGAAGATGTACTGTTTGCATAGAATTAAGAACACTCAAATGCCTTCCATACAAATTTGAGTTGAAACAAATGTTCCATTTAACACAATAGCCCAGCTCTCCGTCTCACTTACACTCGCCTGACATTGTAGATCTCTGACTTTGAGTGTGATAGAATGCAAAGTTAGAAATATTCTACATTATTAATGTTGTTTAGTCCTAGTTCACCCAAAAGTCACGAGCCACTACTGCTCCGTGGTCGAGAAGCAAATATCGACAGCAAGCTGGAGGTAGCAGGTTCAAATCCCGGCGTGGCAAGTAAATTTCATTTGATTGAATTGTGTTATTTCATAAATTACTCATTTAATACTATATGGTTGGGCATTTTACCGCCAAATTGGGGTGTTTTTTTTAATTTTAGCGCCAAAATTAGACTTTCCGCAAAATATTCATATCTTATGATCTATTTGATATTTTTCGATGAAACTTTCAGTGTTTTACTTTAAAAAGATGTATCTATTTATTTACTTAGCAATGTATGTGTAATTCCTTTTTTTATGAACAAAAACTTTCTACTTTCTTGGGAATCATAGAAAAAGCAGTATTTCTCAATCGAAATAACATATCGAAATTTAGTCATACAAAATTACAAGATTATTTAGAAATTTTCAATACATATAAAAAAAACTATAACCTAATAGTGCTTCAATGTGTGATAGCGTTCGAAACACTTTCCTTTATGCAGGGGCACATTGCAAAACTTGCACATGTACCGCGTTTCACTGCGTAGTTTGTGAGCGGAACATACGCGACAACCAATATCTCTACTCAACTCATTCTAAAAAAAAACCAGACCAGGTCTAGGAATAGAAAATGCTATTGCTAAGCTGGCGGATATTATTTCCAATAATATTGACCGGCGTAATAAATCCATCGCTCTCTTTTTAGAACTTGCCAAAGCTTTTGATACCATCTCGCATAAAATACTTCTAAAAAAACTAAGGCTATAGGTATTCAGGGACTGCTATACAAATGGATGGATAGTTATTTAACTAACAGATACCAAAAAGTTAAAAATAATGATACTGTTAGCGATCCGGCCCTTGTAGAATTTGGTGTACCCCAAGGGATTACCTTAGGACCTATTTTGTTCAGTATTTATATCAATGATCTGTGTAACAGCAATTTTTCTAATCATATTATAACATTTGCAGATTATACTGTCTTAATATTTGAAGGAAAAACATGGAACGATGTCCACTACAAAGCAGAAAGTGGAATAAAACAGCTTAAACTTTGGTTAGACTTTAATCTGTTGACACTCAATTCGGAAAAAACTAAATTTATACGATTTAGTGCGACAGAAGCGGGCCAACCCAGGGAAGCATATAATATTATTATACATAAATGCATTGACTCCACTACCTGTAATTGCTATAAATTGGAATGCGTAGACAGTATAAAATACCTTGGTGTTATATTAGATATTAGACAAATATCTTAGATGGGACGGACACATAGATCTAGTTGCCACAAAGGTTAGAAAGCTTACGTACATGTTTATGACAATCAGAAATATCTTACGTAAAAAAGAATTGAAACTCATCTATGATGTTATGTGTGGGTCACTTCTAGACTATGCATCCTTAGGTTGGGGTGGGTGTGCAAAAACTATTTTGGACAAATTAGCAAAAGCTCAAAAATCACTACTAAGGGTAATCCTCAAAAACCATTTAGATATCATAGCGATGCACTATTTGAAGAGTTCCGAGTTCTGAATGTTAGACAACTATACATGAGAAAATTAATTTTAAACACCCATCAACAACGCCACCTCTACCCATCTATTAACCACTCTCACGACACCCGCCACTCACGGAGAAATCCAATTGTACCACTCACAACTAAAACATCTCTCGCTCAAAGACACTTCTCATTCTTAGGTCTAAAACTATACAACTTCATGCCTAATGCTTGGAATAAGGAAAACACAGCTATTCTCCATAAATTGACCACTAATTGGTTTCATCAATTAGGTAGAAATGAGAGTGAACTTTTACTACACAAAAAATGAAATCAAACACAAACCAAAAACAACAACAAAAACTCAAAAAAAAAAAACATGTAAAAGATACCTTTATGTTCTAATCTTTATCATTATGTGTATATATGTACCTACCTAGTACTTTTAAACTAGAATGCTACCCAAGCAGCAGTTGATCTTATGTTTAATTGGATATTTTATTTTATTCTATTTCTTCTCTTTGTTATTCATATTCATAAAAAATATATTAGTAGGCTTGGGCACCAGTTAAAATTACATATACCTATTATTTCATTATTATTTTAATACTATACTTATCAAACAACTTTAAAAAAAAAATAAAAAAACGATTTTTTTTTATTTTATCGGGTACCGTCGACAATAGAAAACACATGACCCCACACCCATTTAGATCCCCTTGTTTACAAGTTTCCCGCTCCTTACCGCTTTGCGCAACAAAACGAGTAAACTCGTCTCCGCGTCTTACTGTAAAAAGGCGTATGACGAGTTTTCTCGTTTCCCACAAAGAATGTGTTAAATTAATCAATAGTATATGTGCTGCTAGTTCTAGAGTGGAAGATACTCGCAGTAAAACCACCATTCAGAATTGAAAAGTTGCTTGAAATGGCTTTGGCCGTGTTTGGCTACCAGATCTGAACAGCCAGGTACTTCCCCGCCTTTGTTTGTGTGTATTAGTCCATTTTGTATTTTGAATTAATCCAATTAACCTGATAACTAAGCACTGGTTTTCCCAGCTGCTATTGCGATTAGTTAGTTTGAGATAAATATGACTGTGTTGAAAAAGAAATAACATGGCATTGGTTTTCCCATTTAAGAATAAACACTTTGCCGATAAGTGTCTTATTATTATTTTAACATCTTACGCAATAAAATCATGAGGAATAAATATTGTTATTTCAATGCGAATATAAAATGAGTGATAACCTCCTTGTCTCAGGCCCAGAGCTCGAGGTCGGAGAGGTGACTGATACAAAACCATGCGCAAGGAAATAAAGTTTAATGCAATCTGTACAAGACAATTAATAAATAAAATCATAGCACGTTATATTTTTGTACATCGAGCAAAGTACTGTAAGTATCCTCTTCTCTTCAGTACAGAATAATAATAATATTTGAATGACTTATAAAGCGCCATTTTTGTGCAAAATCACCTCAAGGGCGCTGTACAAATATGTAATACATTTCTACAATGTTCCATGTTATCACCGACTATATATAGAGATATTAAACAGTACCATACTTACCTGGTAGGTCACTTGAGATTAAAACGTAATTGACATTAACTAATTGTTTATTAGGGAAATTTAAATACAGGATTTATCACAAAATTGGAAAATTAGATATAACTGGACTTTCTCTCAGGAATGGTATATTTAATTTAAGGGTAAACAGCTGAAAAAGGTAAGTTTTTAGTTTTGATCTGAATTCTGTTGGGCTTGTTATGTATCTTATTTCCGAAGTGAGTTAATTGTTTCCTTTGACATATGGCAGCTGCCGCCTGGTTCCCAAAATCTCCCAGCGCGACTTCTGTTTCCTGGGAGAAAAGGCTGCCGTCGGCCAAATGTAGATCAAAATACCCTTCCTATTATCTAGAAAAAGACAATATTTGAGGCCAATGCCACTATTCAAACAAAAGATACCAAACAATGAAAAAACTATTCTAGTATTGTACACATAGTTATTAAATTAGTATTATTAAATTTCATAGAGAAAATGAATTAAAAATATTTTAAGAAAAAGGGGACATTTATATTTCACCACTAGTTATTGTTTGTGATGGATTCACTGCCGAACTTTTGAACCTTCTTAAATGGGAAAAAATCGTGTTTTTTGCAGTTTTTGTAAGGATCGAAAACAAAACTTCTTAAGGCGATGCCATACGTAGTAATGTAAAATCATGTGTTTTTGGTTTGAAAATTTGGTCACCTAGAAATGTTTCAGATGCTTTAATTAAATACTGCGAGTAGAATACATTTTGGCCTTTGAAATAATCGAATATTTTTTAGATAAGTCTTTTTATAAGCCCAGAAAAAAATAATGTATAAGGCCTATGAAAACTGCTTTAAAGTTCAAAATCTCCTACTTCCGAACCCATTTTCGGTTATGATTTTATTGAATAGTGTGGCAAATTAAGTTATTTATAAAATGATCGAAAAAAAATAAATATTTATGCCTGAACATCCACAAAATAAAACAAAAGGCACTTTTTGGCCATGTTTTTTTCTTGCATAAATCAAAAGAGGCGGATGGTGTTAAGTGGGAATTTAAACCTTATCGCCATCTACGTAAGGGTTGTTATTGATAGCGGCTCAATTTAAAATATTACACGACATAGTGCATCGCCTTGCGAGTTTCACTGTAATATAAATTAGATGTTCAGAATATTTCTTCAAATGAGAATTCCACACTGTTAAAGCTTACTGTAGGTGACTTGCAACATCTTATATTATCTTATAAATATTATTGAATAACAAATTTAAATGTTAATTATTATTGCCACAGGACTAGAAGTTATTCAAATTCTCCTGCAAGGGTTTGCAATAATTTCCACAGCTTTGTCGTCAGCAAGCATCGTGGAAAATGCTGGTGAAATCTGAAAAACATGATGTATGATGATATAGTTATTAACGTATTATTTTAAACTAATAAATATTGTGAAATTATACAAATTTATCAAGTAAAATTCAAATTCGCACGCCGTAATTTGGACCCGCGACCTCCGAATTTATAGCCAAGGATTGTTATCTCAATCTCAAAGTAGAAACTGGTAACAGTCATTTTTGTATTTTCTGTTTCGTTCGGGCTTTAATAATAGACATTTGTTTCAAAAAATTGCCGCAAAAGAAACCCAAATGAGATAATTATTGTAAATTTTACCTTTTTAATAATAATATGATAGTATATGAGGCTGGGTTTTAATAATAATACGATAGTATATGAGGCTGGGCACTAGAGGTGAGGCGTATTTATCGTACCCAGTAAAAGTACCGGGTATTTCCATGCGATACTTTGTACTTGTGACAGATCTCTAAAATACCTGGTTCCAAAATACTCATGAGTATTTTATACTGGGACTAAATATTTTTAATAGGTACTTTTACCAGGTATTTTTGGTAGGTATTTTTGACAAGTAAAGTAATAGGTATTTTTGATGGGTATTTTTAGTAGGTATTTTTGATGGGTATTTTCAGTAGGTATTTTTGATAGGTATTTTCGGTGGGTATTTTTGATAGGTATTTTCAGTAGGTATTTTTGATAGGTATTTTGGATGGATATTTTTGATGGGTATTTTTGATGGGTATTTTTGATAGGTATTTTGGATGGGTAATTTCGATGCGTATTTTTGATGAGTATTTTTGTTGGCTATTTTTAGTAGGTATTTATGATAGGTATTTTCTTGATGGGTAGTATTTGTGACTGGTATTTGATCTGATGCGACGGGAAAAATGTGGGGAATTTTTTCGAAATGGAATTCCGTAGCTACCCCATGGATTTTGAAGAAAAATTATTGTGGGGAACCACATATGATGATTTTGCCTGTGCGGAAAATTCTTTCAGCGAAGTTCTGTAACAACCCCCCCCCCATGGATTTTAAATATTTCGTGGGGAGTATTCATTTTGAAATTTTTTTGTGGGGAATATAATGTCTTCCAGAAATTCTGTAACAACCCCCCCCCCCCACGGATTTCGAATAATAAAACGGGGAAGCAAGCTCCCGTAGAATATTTGTGGGGAATATGTGGGCAGAATTTATGCGATTCTGAATCAATACTTTTGAGTATTTTGTCACCGGTATTTTTTGTACCTGTACTCATTGTACCCAGTAACGAAAAGTACTCACAGGACCCACCTCTACTGGGCACTACACTGCCGATGCACGATGACCGGATGTGCAGATGTTTTTTTTACTGTTTTTTTCGTTGTTCACATTTTTTGGCTACAATTATTATTAGTTCTCAAACTGTGAAGATATGTTCGTGGGTGTGTTTTTTTAAAATATTATTTTTTTATACTTTTAAATACACCTTCTTGAATTTCACTTGCGTTTTCTTAAATGAATGTATGAATGAAGTGGAAATTCACCCATTTTCCAACATCCAATAAAGCTGAAATTCGGCAGATAGACTCGTTGTTGATTACAATGAACTGGCGGCAATCACGTGAATACACGCGGACATATTTGCATTTCTCTGAAATTGAATGACATTACAGCAGTTAATATAAAAAATAAATGCCGGTCATACCAAATCGGGATTTGGCTCAGTTAGTTAGCGCGGTTGATTCCAGTCCTTGGAGAGGAAGATTCAATCCTTAATCAAACCAAAAAATATATATTCAAATACATCTTTTGATAAAAACCGATGTTTCATATATTTAGTAGACGAACTTTTAACGGGTTGATTTTTCTATTTCAAAATACCGGAACCGTTAGGTTTATTGCTTATTAGCTATTTAATGATTTATTTCTTATAGAAAATATACCTTACGTTTGCATTTATGGTCTAATAATGAGTTTTTATAGTATAATGAGATAGATAGTAAAAACAAAAACAAATATCCATGTAAGCATGAAAGAAAACGATAAAATATACGAAGGAATAGTAGACCCGCGTTATATGCGTGTAATCCCATTTTTGGTTTTGTTTAGTTTTTAATAACTAGTTCATTTAATTTGATGAAAGTTTGCTGACAACATTTATTTAAATATTGTTGTTGCGCCCGCACTACGCAAATAAAATATCAAATTGCATTTTTTTTTAATTTCCAGAAGCCACACTATACTTACCAAAGATATAAGAATTTCTAATATATTTGGTAAGTATAATTTCTAATATCTTTGGTAAATATAATTTCAAATAGTAGAATTTCTAATATCTTTGTAAGTATAAGTTCTAATAGTAGAGTTTCTAATATCTTTGTAAGTATAAGTTCTAATAGTAGAGTTTCTAATATCTTTGATACCTACCTACCTCCGTTTTCATTTTTTACCTGATTTTTTTATTTATTTTTTATGTTTCTTTATTCATTGAAATTATTTATTACATGCATTTAGGATTTTTCGACCACCATGCTAGGCACATGCCCGTGTTATGGTGGTAGATTTTCTATACATTAACATAAAGGTAGCACAGTAGGTACATGGAACTTGTATGCCGTACAGTGGTGCCAAACAGTTTTAATTAAGTTACTGTTCGTCTTTCTTTTAAATTAAACATCAATAAATAAAATTGTAACCGTTGTATGGTTCAAAAAGATAAGATATTATTTCAAAATTTTAGAAAACATAATATTTATCCGAAGATAAGATAAAAAAGAGCTATTATAAGATTGATGCTAATTGCGGTATTTTCGTTCCTTTCCCTAATTCGTGGTTCGACTCGATAAAACCTTCCTGTTTATACGCACCCTTTTACTATACATTGTAAAATATAATAAATGTTGGTTTTCCATATTAAAATAAATTACAAAAATTTAATTTTATAAAAAAAAGTTTGTTATTATATTAATCAGTAATCCTTAAAGTTGGAGAATTATCGGCAGTTAAAAGCAGACGTGCGTGACAAGTTTTTTTAGTAAGAAACACAGCCGTAAGTGAGTTTTTCAAAATTTAGAAATGTTTTTCAAATTCAGACTCCATACGGGTATGAGACTGTTAAAACACGATAGATCTTTTCCAAAACGGACAAATATACGGAAATATTTTTAAAAACGACAGATATGACTTCACACTGCCGATATATCTTCGATTCGACCCTATATAAAGCGTTAACGAGACGTTATGTGATATTATTCATTTGCCGTGTTTGAAAACGAAAATTTGCGCGGGACAAGTCAATTGAGGAGTACACGTTGTATACGCGGTTCTCGTCGCGCGAAATACCTCTCCTCGCGGTCTAGAGGCAGAACGTTCGACACTCGTTATGCAGGACCCGGGTTCGAATCCCATATTTTTATAACTTTTAATTTTTTTTTATCACATGCTACTTATAAATATGTCAATATTAGGAATCTAGTTAAACGTTCATTTGTTAACAACACGCCTATAAATAAATTTATGCTTTTTAAAACTATAATGTACAGCATTCTGAATAATAATATGAAATGAAAAGAGAGAGAGAGAAGAATACTAAAAGTTTCACTTCCGTCGTGCGTAGGCTTGCCACACACTGTATTTTTTTTAAACAAACTCAAGTTGGAATGCAGAAAGAGGAAATAAATTTCACTGATCGGACTTTTAAAGAAATCTGAAATAATTTTAGGTGGATTTTCTTCCGAATCAAAAAACTTGTGAGTGGTGTCCATAGTTTCAGGATTCTTTCAACCGCGGGCATTAATGATAACCATCTTGTTCTTGAGTGTGACAAAAGAGTCTGATGATTAATATTAACATACGAACAGAACTCTTTCAGCTTCTCCGTCCTAACAGTGTATATTGAAAAATAATTAAATATTTTGATATTTATTAAATTATTTCTATACGGCTGGCATTCAAAGAGCGACTAACTAGCGGCGAAGCGGCGTTCTCGTCTCTCTCTCTCTCTCCCCTACCTGCCACCCACGTGCCGCCTGCGTCCAACGGCACTTCATGGGCACTTCACGGCACGTACGGGGACGTATGGGACGCACGGAAAATTAAAATTTGCATTGCGTAATTTCAATCGGGACATTTAAGGCTTTTGTCGGGACGTCGGGACAGATAGCTATCAATAAAGGTGACAGTCCCGATATATCGGGACGGATGGCAACCCTACATTTGTATCATATATTCTCCTTACACTCCTTTCTTCGCTATATTTCTGTTGCAGCAGCAGTAGCTTCCAAGCATTTTTTTTTTTAAATTTATCTTTTGCAGTAATTACCACTTACTTCTGTAAACTGCAGATCGAAACTTTTTTTCTTGGTGTGATGTAACTAATTTTTTCATTAATTTTTAACGTTTTTAAAATTCTTGAAATGACCTGCCATTTAATTTATTTTTTATTTATGTTAATATTAACCCGCATAAGAGCCCCAACTGCTCCAAACCATCTGTAGCCGGTGAGACTATGAAATCCCTAATAAGGAAGTTGAGTGAAAAATATTTTGACTTATAAAAAATATGTTCATGCACAACAAAAAATATCGATTCTAAATATATAAATATATTTCTATATTATTATTCTTAGAATTAGTTAAACGTTCTTGAAAAAGCATTAAATAGCAATAAACTGAATAGGCTCCACGATTGGTCGAAAGAATTCTGACGTCACATGTGTCGTGGCTTGTACGTACAACGGATCACCTATGGTGCATCTCTTTCTATTACATGAGAGATGGTCGGTTTAGATGAGAGAGGTGTATAGGCCAAACGTTTATTTGGGCCAAATCACAGCCGGTCGTGGAGTTAAAGCTTCCAAGTAAGTATATCAAATTATTAATTGTGTTCATTTGTACGTTACGATAAATATAATACATTTTTACAGTATAATAATCATTGCGTATCTACCCATCTGACATATCGCCATAACCACTAGTTTTGTGCAGGTATATTTATTGATTTCGCATGACATGATAATTATTATCTACTCATTATAATATATATTATAATGTGGTGATGGCTTTTAAATATTTCATATTTTGTTTACCATTTAATAAGGCACTGCTGAAAACCAGCTGCATTCCCGGAGAAACCCCTTTGTCAATAGGATCTATGTGAAAAAAATAGCTCCCATCTATTGTCAAATATTTATGTAGGTATTTGTTGTTATTTTTATATAAAATGGATTTCTAAAGATACATATTCGTATAGTGCTTTATAATAATATGTTGTTTATTGCATCGCTTAGAAGAAAGGGGAGGGGAAGAGGAAGGTGGGGAAGTACTTGGCTATCCAGATCTGGTAACCAAACACAGTTAAAGCCATTTCAAGCCACGTTTCAAGACTGGTGGTCTTACACAAGGGTGATACTAAGAGTATTTTCCACTCTGGAAAGTTCAGAAGCCATCTGGTTTGAAAAAGATAATAAAAGTACTAGAAGAGGCTACCAATAAATAATACGCCATTGAGGTGATTGAATCACAGAGCGGCTCTGTATTCACTGGCGAATTGTGATAATTACCAATAAATAATGAGTTTGTTTTTTATATTTTGAATTATAATGTCACATCACAAAGTATCTGCTTCCTATTCAAATATTTTCTTGTAGACCTACTTATACAAATAGAAGACTAAAATTAATATAATGTCCGTCACAAAATGTTCAGGCATATAATTCAAACTGACCATAATAATGATAGATATTGGTAATTCACAAATTAGTTAGCATCTTATCAGTATCCGATTGGTGACATTTCAAAGCACACTATATGCGCAGTTGTATTGTACATACGTTATTGAAATGTATCTTTACAAATAAAATATGCGGAATATATTTTTTTAAATTGGGTTTATTTGCATTGGATAAAATTTTATAAAGAAACTGAAATCTTGCCATAAACTTTTTAATGCAAGATTTCTTGCCATTAACTTTTTAATATCATATTTCACAAAATATGATATTTTTTATTTATTTAAAATGCGATAAAAATTATTTCCTTGTCTGTCAAATCATTTTTATTTTATTTTATTTGCTTTGTAAACAATAATAATAGTAAGCATAAAAATGAAGACATGAAAGTATAGGCCAGTAATTTTCAAAATAAAATCACTGTGCGCCCGTGAGCACCTTCTGTAGCAAAAAATAATCACGCGTATTTTGCGTGTCGGTTGGTTTCACAAGAATTTTATCATAGACGAGCTTGGAACATCTTTTGCGTTCTCATATTTCCGATGGCTGAATTAGAAAGTATCTAAACAGTAGCGTTTGTAATTTCGCTTCGAAAACTTACTGTGTCATTTCTTGTGAACAGTATTTTTATAGCGCCGATTTTGCGTACACCACTCTAAGGATGCTTTATATCTGACTGAGAAATAAAACATAAACATAATATTTTTATAACAACATATTAGATTTTGGCGACACTACACACAAACGAAAAAACAGTTTGTGACCTATCTTCATTATTTCCGTCCATGATTAATTTGGCTTTATTATAGGTACCTACATGGTTTTATTCATATATATTAGAAACATTAGAATAACTGTCATCGAGTATAGGCTATACTGCACAGCTTATAAGTTTGGTATTTAGGGGCGAAGATGCGATTTGCATAGAATTAATATATAAGTGAACGATGTTGGCGTCACTACATATATACTAATGGAGATATGGCGTGGAAGTGTGTCGACCGTCGTCGAGCTTGGTCCTTACTGCACAGCTTATAAGTTTGGTATTTAGGGGCGAAGATGCGATTTGCATAGAATTAATATATAAGTGAACGATGTTGGCGTCACTACATATATACTAATGGAGATATGGCGTGGAAGTGTGTCGACCGTCGTCGAGCTTGGTCCTTACTGCATAGGTTATAAGTTTGGTATTTAGGGGCGAAGATGCGATTTGCATAGAATTAATATATAAGTGAACGATGTTGGCGTCACTACATATATACTAATGGAGATATGGCGTGGAAGTGTGTCGACCGTCGTCGAGCTTGGTCCTTACTGCACAGCTTATAAGTTTGGTATTTAGGGGCGAAGATGCGATTTGCATAGAATTAATATATAAGTGAACGATGTTGGCGTCACTACATATATACTAATGGAGATATGGCGTGGAAGTGTGTCGACCGTCGTCGAGCTTGGTCCTTACTGCATAGGTTATAAGTTTGGTATATAGGGGCGAAGATGCGATTTGCATAGAATTAATATATAAGTGAACGATGTTGGCGTCACTACATATATACTAATGGAGATATGGCGTGGAAGTGTGTCGACCGTCGTCGAGCTTGGTCCTTACTGCACAGCTTATAAGTTTGGTATTTAGGGGCGAAGATGCGATTTGCATAGAATTAATATATAAGTGAACGATGTTGGCGTCACTACATATATACTAATGGAGATATGGCGTGGAAGTGTGTCGACCGTCGTCGAGCTTGGTCCTTACTGCACAGCTTATAAGTTTGGTATTTAGGGGCGAAGATGCGATTTGCATAGAATTAATATATAAGTGAACGATGTTGGCGTCACTACATATATACTAATGGAGATATGGCGTGGAAGTGTGTCGACCGTCGTCGAGCTTGGTCCTTACTGCACAGGTTATAAGTTTGGTATTTAGGGGCGAAGATGCGATTTGCATAGAATTAATATATAAGTGAACGATGTTGGCGTCACTACATATATACTAATGGAGATATGGCGTGGAAGTGTGTCGACCGTCGTCGAGCTTGGTCCTTACTGCACAGCTTATAAGTTTGGTATTTAGGGGCGAAGATGCGATTTGCATAGAATTAATATATAAGTGAACGATGTTGGCGTCACTACATATATACTAATGGAGATATGGCGTGGAAGTGTGTCGACCGTCGTCGAGCTTGGTCCTTACTGCACAGCTTATAAGTTTGGTATTTAGGGGCGAAGATGCGATTTGCATAGAATTAATATATAAGTGAACGATGTTGGCGTCACTACATATATACTAATGGAGATATGGCGTGGAAGTGTGTCGACCGTCGTCGAGCTTGGTCCTTACTGCACAGGTTATAAGTTTGGTATATAGGGGCGAAGATGCGATTTGCATAGAATTAATATATAAGTGAACGATGTTGGCGTCACTACATATATACTAATGGAGATATGGCGTGGAAGTGTGTCGACCGTCGTCGAGCTTGGTCCTTACTGCATAGGTTATAAGTTTGGTATATAGGGGCGAAGATGCGATTTGCATAGAATTAATATATAAGTGAACGATGTTGGCGTCACTACATATATACTAATGGAGATATGGCGTGGAAGTGTGTCGACCGTCGTCGAGCTTGGTCCTTACTGCACAGCTTATAAGTTTGGTATTTAGGGGCGAAGATGCGATTTGCATAGAATTAATATATAAGTGAACGATGTTGGCGTCACTACATATATACTAATGGAGATATGGCGTGGAAGTGTGTCGACCGTCGTCGAGCTTGGTCCTTACTGCACAGCTTATAAGTTTGGTATTTAGGGGCGAAGATGCGATTTGCATAGAATTAATATATAAGTGAACGATGTTGGCGTCACTACATATATACTAATGGAGATATGGCGTGGAAGTGTGTCGACCGTCGTCGAGCTTGGTCCTTACTGCACAGGTTATAAGTTTGGTATATAGGGGCGAAGATGCGATTTGCATAGAATTAATATATAAGTGAACGATGTTGGCGTCACTACATATATACTAATGGAGATATGGCGTGGAAGTGTGTCGACCGTCGTCGAGCTTGGTCCTTACTGCACAGCTTATAAGTTTGGTATTTAGGGGCGAAGATGCGATTTGCATAGAATTAATATATAAGTGAACGATGTTGGCGTCACTACATATATACTAATGGAGATATGGCGTGGAAGTGTGTCGACCGTCGTCGAGCTTGGTCCTTACTGCACAGGTTATAAGTTTGGTATATAGGGGCGAAGATGCGATTTGCATAGAATTAATATATAAGTGAACGATGTTGGCGTCACTACATATATACTAATGGAGATATGGCGTGGAAGTGTGTCGACCGTCGTCGAGCTTGGTCCTTACTGCATAGGTTATAAGTTTGGTATATAGGGGCGAAGATGCGATTTGCATAGAATTAATATATAAGTGAACGATGTTGGCGTCACTACATATATACTAATGGAGATATGGCGTGGAAGTGTGTCGACCGTCGTCGAGCTTGGTCCTTACTGCACAGGTTATAAGTTTGGTATATAGGGGCGAAGATGCGATTTGCATAGAATTAATATATAAGTGAACGATGTTGGCGTCACTACATATAAACTAATGGAGATATGGCGTGGAAGTGTGTCGACCGTCGTCGAGCTTGGTCCTTACTGCATAGGTTATAAGTTTGGTATATAGGGGCGAAGATGCGATTTGCATAGAATTAATATATAAGTGAAAGATGTTGGCGTCACTACATATATACTAATGGAGATATGGCGTGGAAGTGTGTCGACCGTCGTCGAGCTTGGTCCATACTGCACAGGTTATAAGTTTGGCATGTATGGGCGTAGATACAATTGGCATCAAATAAATGTATAGGTGAACTATGTTGGCGACACGACTAGTACTGTATCAAAATATAACTAGCCGTTGGAAACAATAGTTTTATTGTTTCAACATCCAACTCTGTTGATAATAATTAGCGCCAATAGTTGAAATATAATACCTACTTGCGAATATTACTTAACGCAGTCAAAGATTCAACTGCCTAATAAATAAAAAGATTTAGAGTTTGCACTTCGTGAACAACATTACTCGATATTTCAAATGGTCTTTTGGTTACGTAACTCCTGCTAGACGTTTTACTTTTATTTTTCCATCCAATATGGCCGATACGTTTCGCAAAGGGACAGTCAAATTTATCAACGACAAGCAAAATATATATTCAATATCTTTAATATTTCAACAGGGTAATGTTTTCAACACCGAAATGAACGTCTTCCAACAGTTTCAACTTTCAACTTTATTATAGGATTATTATTACGTGTGTGGGGCATAGAAATAATCGTAATACATCAATTATCTGGGGAACAACCCGTTAATAGGGATTCTAATACGATTTTGATCTATTTTTTGTTTGTTTTTTTGTTAGTATCGTTTCGATCTCCTATACGTTTAGTTTAATTGTACTGGCTTGTCGCGCGTCTATTCAATCTGTTTTTGTTAATTGTTTTACTTAGGAAGTAAAAATACATAAGTTTTTGATATAAATTTTATGACTAAACTAATTTCTAAGTGAAGAATAATTATTAGTTATTATTTTTTTGGTAAACTAATGTTTTTTTTTAAGACAAGATATTTTATGCATAGCACAAAGGGTAACAATTATATATATATATATATATATTTATTACATATATCCAGCAAATGTGGTCAACACGGAACCGTTTCTAAATTAAAATAATTTAAAAACCGTAATTACTAAATTATCTAAAAAAATATAATAACATATGTGATGCACGAGGTTTCATCGAGTATGTAGAATTAAGCACTGAAAACAGACCTGAGCTAATAAATCATTACAAATAATCAATTATAGTTGCGTTTACGTCGGCGTTATTTTCAAAAGTTGAAAATCGCCAACGTTAACGACGTTGGCGTTGGATGGAATTATCGTCAACGCCCAGTACTAGACACGACCCACAAACTATTCATCGACTTTTCAACGGTTCATAGCCTATCTTTCTTGTTTCCACTTAAGTGTAATTTAGCTGTTTTATAGGTATTTATACGATGGAAGAAATGGAGGTATGGCATGGAAGCGTGCCGACCGTCGACGAGCGTATGCCATATGCATACTGCGCGGGTTACATTTGGTATGTAATTTTAATAATAATCAATATATAATAATAATTAATAATAAAGCCGGTTTTATGGGCAATGACCTTTGTGCACGCAGAACATGAACCTAAAAAGGCCATGTTGGCATAATAGCACATAATACTTTGTGCAGGGTTGCCGATGCAAATGCATTAAAAACCCACAATATTAGTTCAAATGTTAAAATAAAATAATTTGACAAACAAAATTAAACAAAATTCTACGAAATTAGTTTTTTTTACTATCTAGTCATTTTCAGCTTTTTTTCTTTCGTTCAGGCTTTAAAAGTAGAAATTTCGTTGAATATTTACTGCTAAAGAAAACCAAATTATAGTACATTCTCACAATTATTGTAAATAGTATTTTTAATGTTGTTGGATAATCGAGAAATGTCTAGACCACCGCATTCTATACACAGAATATAAGTCCTTCCCGCAAAATAACCAATTCAGAAAAAAACTTGAGTTGAGTTGAGAAACCCAAGAGTTTGCAACCCAGGATGTGTTTGCAATCCTCTCTACATCGGCACTGTTGCACTGGGTGTTTCCAAACATACAAAGAGATCTTCAATATGTAATTTTATTAGATTTTTTCTGCATTTATTTTAATATTAAAATTAATTATTTAATTAGTATTTAAAAAAGTTTACTAAGCTTTTACTAATGAAATGTTTTAATCATTTACAAATGTTCACGAAATATTGAGATAACAGAAACAAATAATATTTTTTATGAAATAAATTCTTATGATTTCTTTTATTATTATTATTATAAAAGCCTCATTTTATATTTTTTAGTAGACAATATTTACTTTTATTTAAAATATAATAAGAAACTAGCATCGAGTCAAGTTCAGATTTGGCCGAAGCCGAAAAGTTAACAGTAAAAAAGGTTTACATGGCTAAATAATAAAAATTCAAACATCATAACAAAAGGGCCAAATAGAACAGATTCTGTATCCTTCTAAAATGTTCAGAAATGCACTGGTTTAGCAGGAAATTTTATTTTTTGTTCCAAATTCAAATAAAACAAGATTTAAAATATTTTTCTTTCTTACAAACCTCGGGGTTAGGCCTATTACCAAAAGTGGTCGCATCCATTTCATTATTATTTTATTTTTTATATTTTTAGTAATAGCTATATTAAAAACACAAGGCAAAGAATTTTATTCAAAGACCTCCTCACTGGGTATTCTTGTTCCGAGGCGGATTGCAGTATGTTGTAAGGGTGTTATGTCATGATTTAATCTAATTTGATCTTCATGTTTTAGACCATAACAATAACTATACTTAGAATGGTTTTTTTATATCCATTTACCCCCCGACTTACACAAACTCCATAAATACAAAGTACAGAAAGATATGGGAATTTAGAGAAATAGCAAAGAGTACCTATGTTATATACTAAATTTGTACGGACCAAACAAATACACAATCTATATCGTATCTGAATGCAAAAAATACTTACCCTCGCTCTAACACTGCGGGGAGGTGAAGTAAAGTTAGTAGATAGGATATAAGAAGCAATGAATTATTTTTAAATAATTTAATAGAATCAGATGACGTTTCATATCAATAAAGTTAAATATATCCAGAAATAATTGTTGGTGAAATAGTGATTTTTTTTTATTTTTCGAAACTTTACCATTCAAGTTATGTGAGAAAGGAAAAAAGATAACATTTAAAATTTATTTTAATGTAATTCCTGAAATCAAAAGGGTTCAATTCCCTCGCGATCTTTATGTGGCTAAAATTAGAATTTTTGAAAATTATGTTTGAAAGTTCCCAAAAGAAATCAGCTCGTAGTATGTACATTTTTATTATTTGTGAGCTAGGTTAATATGTGAACCATCCTATAACACGTTTTAGGCGCGTGATCGCTATTGCTGGCTGAAAGTACCTATCTACATGTACCTACATATTTGGTTGGGACAAGTTCATGCTAAACAAATTCGGGATCGGACATTATTTTTACCAAATTACAGAAATGATAATATTATATTACCATAAGTACCTATTGATAGGTGCATATCTCATGGTCCGATTGTTTCATGATTTAGATTATATATTTTACGACAATTTGTTGGAATGTAGTTATGTTACGAACGTTTACTAGTACCAGGTACGGGGAGGGGAAGGAGATGAGAAAGAGGAAGGTTAAGAAGTACCTGAATGTCCAGAATGGGGAGAATCATGATTTTCCTTAATGATATCCGGTATATCTTCAATATTTGGATTACAAATTTTATTATTACAAATTGTTACTTTAGAATCAATTCAATTCAAATTTTATTATTACAAATTGTTCCAGCGAATAAGTAAAAAATGACAGATTTTATTTTATTTGAGTTTAAATTATTTATATCATTTCCAAATGTCGGGATCGATATAAAGTTAATATTTTGAGAGATTAATACCTATATCTTTTAATTTTCTGAAGCAGTTGAATACATCTTGATATGAGGGTTTATCCCAAAAATGTTCTTTTGCAATCAAATGGAATATTTTGAAATTATTATATTTAGAATATAATATATCATTTAAGTCGCTTTTAGATTTAGCGATTTCATTAAAATTAGTTATCAGGTTTTTTATTTCAAAAGCGATTCCTTGAGACATCTCTTTATCGTTTGAAATTATATGACACCAATTATTATCCTTCCGAGTTAGCAAATTATTATTGATTTCAACGATATTCTGACAGTCTGTATTTCTATTTAAATAGTGTGATTTAATAAAGTCTTCATATGAGTTTGGTTCTGGATCTATCTTGATATGGAGTAGGTATTTGTTTACGTACATCTTTACGTTACAAGATGATCTCAGTAAATAGCATTGGACATCGTAGGTCCATTAACTTTAACTGAAAACGGTAACAAGTACATCCTTACGTTACAAGATGATCTCAGTAAATAGCATTGGACATCGTAGGTCCATTACCTTTAACTTAAAACGGTAACAAGTACATCCTTACGTTACAAGATGATCTCAGTAAATAGCATTGGACATCGTAGGTCCATTACCTTTAACTGAAAACGGTAACAAGTACATCCTTACGTTACAAGATGATCTCAGTAAATAGCATTGGATATCGTAGGTCCATTACCTTTAACTGAAAACGGTAACAAGTACATCCTTACGTTACAAGATGATCTCAGTAAATAGCATTGGACATCGTAGGTCCATTACCTTTAACTGAAAACGGTAACAAGTACATCCTTACGTTACAAGATGATCTCAGTAAATAGCATTGGACATCGTAGGTCCATTACCTTTAACTGAAAACGGTAACAAGTACATCCTTACGTTACAAGATGATCTCAGTAAATAGCATTGGACATCGTAGGTCCATTACCTTTAACTGAAAACGGTAACAAGTACATCCTTACGTTACAAGATGATCTCAGTAAATAGCATTGGACATCGTAGGTCCATTACCTTTAACTGAAAACGGTAACAAGTACATCCTTACGTTACAAGATGATCTCAGTAAATAGCATTGGACATCGTAGGTCCATTACCTTTAACTGAAAACGGTAACAAGTACATCCTTACGTTACAAGATGATCTCAGTAAATAGCATTTGCAATTCCGAATCACGAAGCCGTCACAATAGCTCATCAATTAGTCAACAATTTTATTTGTAAATTTGGAATACCTAAACAAATAATCACGGATCAAGGTAAAGATTTTACGTCCTCAATTTTAAAAGAAGTTGCAAAAATTTTCAAGATCAAACAAATTCAAACAAGCGCATATCATCCACAATCTAATGGTGCGTTAGAAAGGAGTCACGCTACCTTAGCTGATTACCTTAAGCACTTTATCTCCGATAAGCAAACAAATTCAAACAAGCGCATATCATCCACAATCTAATAGTGCGTTAGAAAGGAGTCACGCTACCTTAGCTGATTACCTTAAGCACTTTATCTCCGATAAGCAAACAAATTCAAACAAGCGCATATCATCCACAATCTAATGGTGCGTTAGAAAGGAGTCACGCTACCTTAGCTGATTACCTTAAGCACTTTATCTCCGATAAGCAAACAAATTCAAACAAGCGCATATCATCCACAATCTAATGGTGCGTTAGAAAGGAGTCACGCTACCTTAGCTGATTACCTTAAGCGCTTGTTATATGATAGCGAAATTTCGCAAACTGTCAAAATGTCTTCATTTTTTTGTCACTAGAGGGCGGTAGTTGTACATTAATGAACATGTTAAAATATAACATCACATGTGCGTTTGTCGCAAAGCAATGATCGTATAATATGAATGTGAAATATTAAGTAAAACAAACAACTTAGTAAAAAGGTATGACTTATTTGCATAACCTACTATTTTGGTAAAGCATTTAATTTGACATTTTTTATAAATGTTTCATCATTCACTTGCTGTTGTCATTAGTGTTGAGGAACATTTCCGATACATATAGTTTGTTTTACACGGTGTTGGGAAACTCGTGGTATAAACGGTAAAACCCTTTATAGGGAGACCTGCAACATTAAGGTTTATATTTCTTTATGTTTCCAAGTTATAAGCCCTTGGGTTGTAATCATTCTGAGGTAACGCACAGAGGTCTTGAATCGAACCAACCGCCCGAAGTTCGCACATGTTGAGTAAATTTACGAAAATCGCGTCCTGGTCAGTTTCTCCATAACATTATTGTTAAAAATTGGGGGTGATCCTTTTTGAATAAAAACTGGTTTTCTTAACACAACTTTACATTTATTTCAAACTATTGAAAACAGGTATAATATTTATACAGAACTGTGCGAATAACACTGCTACGATCGCTCTGACTTATGAGCTTGTTTATTATCGAGTTATTGTTGAGAAAGGAACGAAAAAACACATAATGCGAGCCTTTTTAAAGACTTCAAAACCCACTACATGTAAATAAAACACTTGTCATCGTGATGTCTAGCAGTAAAAATGAAACCTGCTATACCGACCAAATTGACACTATTTTCTAAGCAAGGACTCACACCATTTTGGTTAAACATAGTAACTTCACATTTCTAGACTACAGATGTCGGTAGCCTGCAAAATTGAACATATTGCCAGGGGGCGGGATTCAAAAATTGCACTAAATTTTTGAATGATAATCTATTTAAAAATAAACTATAAAACAAACAGAATAAACTAAAAATTCTTAATCTAAATATACCACAAAAATACTAACAAAATAATTCAAAATAGCAGAAATTAACAAAATAAAACCCCCTTTTTTTTATGCCCTACTGGTAAACTTATAAATTTAACTGTATAAATGCTGTTGAATTACTCTATTAATTAACTAAAAATAACTAGAAAATTATTAATCCTATTAAATAACCAAAAAAAATTCAAAAATGACTAAATTACACACGTCTGCATACTAATTTTTACATATTTAAATAGTTCAATAACACAAATAATATAGTTTACACTGAACACAACACAATTATTGTTCCTTTTTTTTTCTTCTTTCTTCTCAGGTCTTCTGCTTGATCCATCCAAGGTGGAGTCGAGAAGATAAGCATCATAGTGTAATGTACATAATCAATCCTTGGTAAGGTCCGGGACGTCAATTACAGGTTTAGTGTCTGAATCCAGGGGCATCAGACATATCTTTGTGATGGGCCTCACAAAGACTCCTTGAGGTGTTTTTAGGGTAACAACTCGTACTACTCCATCCGCTCCAGGGTGTGTATGCAGAATTCGGGCCATTTTCCATAAAGGTGGAGGTAAATGATCTTCCTTTAAAATCACCAGATCGTCTTTTTGCAGTGCCCGTTGAGTGCTGGTCTGCCATTTAGTTCTCTTTTGTAGTTCCATCAGGTAATCTTGCTTCCATCTAGACCAAAAAGATTGAATTAGCGAACTGATCCTCTGATATTGAGTTAGTCTGTTGTCCGGTATCGCCCGGACGTCTCTCTCAGGAATGATACAGGATTCAGTGCCTATAAGGAAATGGTTTGGGGTAAGAGGTTGGTAATCATGGATGTCGTCGGATAAGGAAGTTAATGGACGGGAGTTCAAACAGGCCTCAATCTGACAAATTAAGGTATATAAGAGTTCAAATGTTAATGAAGAATTGTTAGTGATTCTATATAAATGGAATTTTGCTGATTTTACTGCTGCTTCCCACAAACCTCCCTGATTAGGGGCTCGAGGGGTTATGAACTTCCACTCAATACCTCTGTTCACTAAATAATTTTGAATATTGTCGTTGTTTTCCCTCAAGCTGGTGTACAGCTCTTTGAGTCTGCTGCTAGCTCCTTTAAAATTACTAGCATTGTCGGAAAGGATCTTTTCAGGTTGTCCCCTACGGGATATAAACCTTTTTAAACTGTTCAAAAAAGCATTGCTAGATAAATCCGAAACTAATTCCAAGTGAACGGCCTTGGTTGAGAAGCAAATAAAGATACATAAATACGATTTTGCGAGGGAAGCCTTCCTCAGCGTCCCACTTTTAATTAGAATTGGTCCGGCGTAATCTATTCCGGTGATAGCGAAAGGACGACTCGGCGTAATTCTTTCGGGTGGCAAATTTCCCATGATTTGATGACCGGTTCGGGGACGACATCTAAAACATACAACACATTTATGTAATATCCTTTTAATAGTATTTTTACCAAAGATGGGCCAAAATTTTAATCGTATTTCAGCTAACAAAGCTTGAGGTCCTGCGTGTAGGTTTACATAATGGTAGTGACGTATTATCAATTCAGTTAGCTTATGTTTAGCCGGCAAGATAACTGGGTGTTTTTGTTGGTAAGATAAATGTGTAGCCAAATTCAACCTACCGCCTACATATATTAGACCATCATGTAAGAAGGGATTAAGAGATTTTAAATTACTTTTCTTGTTGACGATGCCATGGTTTTTTAATTCTTTCAATTCCTTTTGAAAGGCGTGTATTTGAGCTGATCTCAATAGACATTTCAAGCTTGATTCCAATTCCGCCACACTTAAATTGTCTGAAATTTTACCCTTAACACTTCTGCAGTTATTGACAAATCGCAATACATACGCAGTAACTCTTTTCAATTTAATAAATGATGAGAATTTTTCAAATATCTCCCATTCTTGAATATCTGTGGATAATAGAATATTTTTGCCTTTGAGTTCAGGAGGGTTTGAACACGAAATATTTGATATAGGCCAAGCGTTGACTCCCTCGGTCAACCAACTTGGTCCATTCCACCATATTGCAGAATTTATCAATTTATCTGTAGTGGTTCCTCTTGAAAGTATATCTGCTGCATTGTCGGCTGAAGATACATGTCTCCATAGATCTGGATCACTAAGTTCTTGTATTTCAGCTACTCGGTTTGCAACGAAAGTAGCCCATCTCGTAGGTTGACCTTTCAGCCAGCACAACGTTATCATGGAGTCACACCAATAATGTGTGTCGATCTCCACTATATTTAGCGCATGTTTTATATTTTTTATTAATTTCGCCAGTAGCACAGCACTACAAAGCTCTAACTTGGGCAGGGAAATACACTTCAATGGCGCCACTCTTGATTTGGACGTTATTAAATGTGAATGCCGCTTACCGACATGGTCCACTGACACCATGTAAACGCAGGCTCCGTAAGCTTTCTCAGATGAGTCGCAAAAACCGTGTAGTTGTAGATATGTAGATTGCCTGCAAATAATTTTTCTTGGTATTTTCAACACATTTAGTTGAATTAATTCTTGAAGGTAGGACCTCCAGGGTGCTAATATTTCACTAGGCAATGGATCATCCCACGCTGCTTTAGACTGCCATAACTTCTGCATTATCAATTTGGCTACAACTATAATCGGTCCTAGAAGACCTAATGGATCGAAGGTTGATGCGATGCAAGATAATATCTGTCTTTTACTCTCGGTTCGACTTGATGGTTTCATTATTACATAAGAAAAATAATCAGATTCATTATTCCATATTAATCCTAATATTTTCTCAGTCTTTGGATTGTCAGTAATAATTTTTTCAGAATTGCCTGATTCGGCAATCTTAGCTTGGCCCGACTCGGCTGACAACTCCAAGACATTGGACCTCCATTTCCTCAAGGTCATCCCCGCAGACAAAAAGATGTTGATTAATTGCTCTTTTAACTCTCTACAGGATTCCATGTCATCTCCTCCGGTTAACAAGTCATCCATATAGAAGTCATTTTCTATGACCTGACTAGCTCTAGGAAACTTTATATTGTTATCCATACCAATTTGCCGTAGACTTCTAGTGGCTAAGAAAGAGGAAGGCCCCAGACCATATGTGACTGTCTTCAGACGGTAATGCTTGAGCACCTCCTGCGGCGACTCGCGCCACACTATCTTCTGCAGGTCACGGTCCGCTTCACACACATTAATCTGGCGGTACATCTTCTCGATGTCAGCCGTCAGTACTACTTGATGTTTCCTGAAATGCAATAGTTGGGTGTATAAGTCCTTTTGTATAACAGGTCCTGTCATCAAGGCGTCATTGAGAGAAATTCCATTTGAAGTTTTGGCGGAGCCGTCAAAAACGACCCTCACTTTAGTAGTAGTGCTTGATTCTTTTGCGTGATGAGGTAAAAAATAGGATTCACGATCCCCCTTTGACTGGTCACACACCTCCATATGACCTAATTCCTCATATTCACGCATGAATTGTATATATTGTGTCTTCAATTCGGGATTTGACACAAATTTTCTTTCTATATTTTTAAATCTTTTTTCAGCAGTGAGCAATGAACTTCCCAGCTGATCAATGCATGCTCGACGCGGTAAACTTACTACGTATCTACCGTCGTCTTGTCTAGTATGAGTACTAGCAAAACTGGCTTCACAAGCCTTTTCTTCATGATTTAGAATCTTAGTGGGATTAATCTCCTCCAATTTCCAAAATTTTTCTATTTGGTGACTTATTTTATTTATAGATAAATTACAACAATCTGATACAGGCCTTTGCTTTGGGTACATGTGGATTGGTCCTGATATGATCCATCCCAGTTGCGTACGTTGAAGTGTTGGTCCCGATTCGAGTTTCAATCTATCGTTGGTTAGGATTTCCCAAAAGCTCTCCGCGCCCAACAGGATGTCGATGGGTGCAGCTATATTGAAGTTCGGGTCAGCTAGCTCCAATCCTCGTGGTAACTTGAAGTCTTTTTTCGCCATTGTCACTTGTGGTAAATTTGTTGTAATCTCCTGTAAAATCAGACATGATATTTCACTTTTATAATCAGTATGAAGCGAATTCATCTCCACTGAAATTCTCTTTTTTATGTGAGTGATGTTATTATGGATCCCAGAAACGGGTTTGTTTATCAATTCACATGGTAAATTTAATTTATTAGCAAATTCTGCTCTCATAAAATTTGACTGGGCCCCTGAATCAATCAGAATGCGGGCTTTAAAAATTTTATTGTTACTACCCACAACTCCTATGTTGGCAGTTGACAATAATATTATTTTTTCTGCTTTATCCGATGCAGAAAAATTCGATACTGAAACCTCGTTATCAGCATCCATATTGGAGGCCTCCCGCAGAGGTACCTCATTGTGTAGTAAGGTGTTGTGATTATCTTTGCCACAACGCCTGCAAGAAAAGGTTGCCTTGCAACTCTGTGCCTGGTGACCCACCTTTAAACATTTAAAACAAGCTTGGATTGATTTCGTAGCATCAATCCTCTCATGTAATTTTAATTTCAGAAATTTTTTACAATAATAAATATGGTGACCTTTCTCGTTACAATAAATGCAGTTGTTAGCCTTTACCGCTAAAAATACCGATGAATCTTTTTTGCAATTATTGTTGCCTAGTTGTGTTTTATGTAAGCTAGAAAATTTTTTCTCAGAAGCGTTCATCAGTTCCAATACTTGGGCTCTAGCAGATAAACATTTTAAGAATTCCTTTAACGTCGGTAATTCGTCTTGTAATATATATTGTTCCCAATTTTTTCGGGTAGCTGTGTCTAATTTATTTGATATTATATAAATAACCAATGGATCCCATTGATCTACCTTGACCCCGATATTTTGTAATGCCTTTAAACTAACGTTTGTTTCATCAATTAGATACCTCAATGCTACAGGCTCTTCTTGTTTCATGTCTTTTAATGAAAATAGAGCTTGGATGTGTTTATGAACGGTAGTTCTTAAATTTGCATAACGTTCATTTAATAATTCCCAAGCGGAAATGTAATTTAATTCAGAAATTTCTAGATTAGCAATTATCTTTAATGCGTTTCCCTTTAAAGTTGATTGCAAATAAAAGAATTTTTGTACGTTGCTTAAATTACTATTGCTATGGACTAAAGTCTTGAAGGTTTCGACGAAATTAACCCAATTTTTCTGATCGCCATGAAATTCCCGTAATTGGAGGTTGGGTAGTTTAATTTCCACCTTACTTTGATTGACGGATTCGATCGCACCTTTGGCCGTTGCCAAAACTGAGAAATATTGGTTTTCGAAAGCTTCTCGTTGACTATAATTTTCAATTTCGTCTGAATCCGGTAACATTTCAATTTTCTGTTGAACTGCTTCGAATTCATCTAACAATGATTTCACCCGCTCATATCTTAATTTAATTTAATTTACCGACAATGCATTTAAGGAATCCGCGAATCGGGTTAGTTTTCCTTTGATTACGCCGCGTTTGTTTATTAATGACTTCATATTTTCCATTTTTAATTATATTTTGTTAATATCGGTTGACAATTATTTTATTTTAGCAAACACCCGTTTGAAAGAATACCACGACAATCTTGACAATACTATTTGAGAACACTATTCAATAATATTATATTCTTATTTTCAAGTGGGTAGTGATTTTATTTATAATATTGACTCTATTTAAGATTAATCTCGTTTAAATTACATGAGACCTGAATAAACATAAAATGGATGATAGGAAGGAAAGCACTGAATACTTATCTCAGATTTGCGATGTGGTCCACTTTCCTTAATGATTTCCAGTTTCAATCAATTTTGTATCCTTTTGGCTGCTGGTTCTTTGTTTTTTTTTTTTTATACAATCTCCTGATCGTAATCCGGTTGAAGGATCAAATGTTAAAAATTGGGGGTGATCCTTTTTGAATAAAAACTGGTTTTCTTAACACAACTTTACATTTATTTCAAACTATTGAAAACAGGTATAATATTTATACAGAACTGTGCGAATAACACTGCTACGATCGCTCTGACTTATGAGCTTGTTTATTATCGAGTTATTGTTGAGAAAGGAACGAAAAAACACATAATGCGAGCCTTTTTAAAGACTTCAAAACCCACTACATGTAAATAAAACACTTGTCATCGTGATGTCTAGCAGTAAAAATGAAACCTGCTATACCGACCAAATTGACACTATTTTCTAAGCAAGGACTCACACCATTTTGGTTAAACATAGTAACTTCACATTTCTAGACTACAGATGTCGGTAGCCTGCAAAATTGAACAATTATCAAGTCAGTTATTCCCCTGTAACGCATATAAATAAAAGTACATTTTCCTTACCAACCTGTCGTTTTGTAATGAAAACAATAATTTTATATCATTTTTTTTAAATGGACACCGGTCAGAAAAAAACCCGCTGGAAAATCGAAAATTTCAAAAAAGCTAAGCAAAAAAAAGTTTTTTTCTGTTCATCAAAATGAATATAGAATACCCAAAAATAAAACCATTAAGGGCGTATCGTTTAAAAAAAGTTGTCCTATAAAGGGATAACTTGTGAATAACCTTTCATTTATTGACAATTTTGGGTTATGACTTTTTTTATTTGAGCTTTCGTTTTCGAGAAAATCGAAGGTGGATTTATTTGGTGAATTTCTTAATTTTATATTTGATAGAATATCTATACATATTAATAACATCATTAATAAATTGACCTCGAGAAATAAAAGAAATTTTATTTTTTTATTTATATATTTGTTAAATTATTCTGTGTTATTTAGTACAACTAAACAATAATCTTTTTTCATTTATTCGTTACTTGAAGCATACCTTGTTTGGAGTATTTTTTCCGGCTGCCATGGATAAATCATAATATTGATCTACAAAGAGAAAAATAATATTGGTAATTTTTGGTTCAATTACCAAACGTGCCCTATGATAAAACGTTCACTCTCCCACTTGGTCAGAGCGCGTAAAGACAATGAATTCTCTCACACACACTTGCATAAAGATGCCGCCAGTAAACAACATGACGTTAGTGCTAACCGTTAGGAAAAGGTAACGCATATTAAATGTTGGATTTTAAAATATGACACTTGAAAAAATACAATACGTCAAATTTACATGAAAAAAGAGAATTTGTGAGTAATTACTGTTTTTGTAGCTTCATTAGATTATTGCAATGCTTCAAGTGAGTCGGTATTCTAGTTTTAGACCCATTAATGAAACATTTTGATGGCATTTTCGAAATATATACGCCGTGAAACAGGGAGCGATAGCTTCAGTACCGTTCACGGGGGCTTCTCACCCGTAATAAGTAAAATACTGTGAAATGTCTTGAAAATTTGGTGCAAGATGAAGTATTTATTTAATTGTTAATATCCACAGATATCATAACGATAATAAGAGGCCGTACTTCTACAGATGTGTGTATTATATACATATTTTAAATTAAAAATATTGTGTAAAAGCGTTTTTAATGCGATAATCATGGATCGAAGTTTTAAAAGTGGGTTGTATGGTGTATCAATGTTTTTATTTTTTATAGTCGAATGCCTACAACAACTACAAAAAAAAATAGGCAGACTGAAAAATAATAGTCCATTAATTGGTATAAAAAAATATGAAGTCTGAGAATGACATACGAAAGGTAGTATTAAGCCGTTTTAGGGAGCTGTTTTCCAGCAAATCACCATTATGCCCTATAACCCACTCTTAAGCACTTTATCTCCGATAAGCAAACAAATTCAAACAAGCGTATATCATCCACAATCTAATGGTGCGTTAGAAAGGAGTGACGCTACCTTAGCTGATTACCTTAAGCACTTTATCTCCGATAAGCAAACAAATTCAAACAAGCGCATATCATCCACAATCTAATGGTGCGTTAGAAAGGAGTCACGCTACCTTAGCTGATTACCTTAAGCACTTTATCTCCGATAAGCAAACAAATTCAAACAAGCGTATATCATCCACAATCTAATGGTGCGTTAGAAAGGAGTCACGCTACCTTAGCTGATTACCTTAAGCACTTTTTCTCCGATAAGCAAACAAATTCAAACAAACGCATATCATCCACAATCTAATGGTGCGTTAGAAAGGAGTCACGCTACCTTAGCTGATTACCTTAAGCACTTTATCTCCGATAAGCAAACAAATTCAAACAAGCGTATATCATCCACAATCTAATGGTGCGTTAGAAAGGAGTCACGCTATCTTAGCTGATTACGTTAAGCACTTTATCTCCGATAAGCAAACAAATTCAAACTAGCGTATATCATCCACAATCTAATGGTGCGTTAGAAAGGAGTCACGCTACCTTAGCTGATTACCTTAAGCACTTTATCTCCGATAAGCAAACAAATTCAAACAAGCGTATATCATCCACAATCTAATGGTGCGTTAGAAAGGAGTCACGCTACCTTAGCTGATTACCTTAAGCACTTTATCTCCGATAAGCAAACAAATTAAAACAAGCGTATATCATCCACAATCTAATGGTGCGTTAGAAAGGAGTCACGCTACCTTAGCTGATTACCTTAAGCACTTTATCTCCGATAAGCAAACAAATTCAAACAAGCGTATATCATCCACAATCTAATGGTGCGTTAGAAAGGAGTCACGCTACCTTAGCTGATTACCTTAAGCACTTTATCTCCGATAAGCAAACAAATTCAAACAAGCGTATATCATCCACAATCTAATGGTGCGTTAGAAAGGAGTCACGCTATCTTAGCTGATTACCTTAAGCACTTTATCTCCGATAAGCAAACAAATTAAAACAAGCGTATATCATCCACAATCTAATGGTGCGTTAGAAAGGAGTCACGCTACCTTAGCTGATTACCTTAAGCACTTTATCTCCGATAAGCAAACAAATTAAAACAAGCGCATATCATCCACAATCTAATGGTGCGTTAGAAAGGAGTCACGCTACCTTAGCTGATTACCTTAAGCACTTTATCTCCGATAAGCAAACAAATTAAAACAAGCGTATATCATCCACAATCTAATGGTGCGTTAGAAAGGAGTCACGCTACCTTAGCTGATTACCTTAAGCACTTTATCTCCGATAAGCAAACAAATTCAAACAAGCGCATATCATCCACAATCTAATGGTGCGTTAGAAAGGAGTCACGCTACCTTAGCTGATTACCTTAAGCACTTTATCTCCGATAAGCAAACAAATTAAAACAAGCGTATATCATCCACAATCTAATGGTGCGTTAGAAAGGAGTCACGCTACCTTAGCTGATTACCTTAAGCACTTTATCTCCGATAAGCAAACAAATTCAAACAAGCGTATATCATCCACAATCTAATGGTGCGTTAGAAAGGAGTCACGCTATCTTAGCTGATTACCTTAAGCACTTTATCTCCGATAAGCAAACAAATTCAAACAAGCGCATATCATCCACAATCTAATGGTGCGTTAGAAAGGAGTCACGCTACCTTAGCTGATTACCTTAAGCACTTTATCTCCGATAAGCAAACAAATTCAAACAAGCGCATATCATCCACAATCTAATGGTGCGTTAGAAAGGAGTCACGCTACCTTAGCTGATTACCTTAAGCACTTTATCTCCGATAAGCAAACTGATTGGGACGAATGGATAAACTTAGCAATGTTTTCATAAAACACAACAACACATTCCTCAACTAAATATACCCCTCATGAATTAATTTTTGGAAATAAACCAGAATTACCAACTGCTATTATCAGAGATCCAGAATTTAAATATACTGTGGAGAATCACTTATCAACCGTATAAACTAATTTTTAGGTGTGTTATCACTAATGGCAGAGACTTGAAGGGTGCGCCTGTTCTCACATTGCTGGAGGAATGGGGGCGGAGCTACGAAGTTTGCCGAGTGTACACGAAGCGTGTCACATAAAACAACTTATTGTAGGTAGATATAGAATTGACAATAATGTTATGGACATGGACCATTTTACAAAAATTTGAAAAAATAGTAAAACTTTTACAATCGAATGTGTAGGTAGAACATTAAGGTAAACTTATTAACACATATTTTCAAGAAGACATACAAGTTCATCATATTAATGTCAATGACAACTGGTTACTACCTACTCCTATAATCCAAACTAATTTTTAATGAGAATGATGCATGTCAGCCAAGAAAACATGATTCATTCCAACTCCATTATTGATTTTTAAAATGGCATGTTGTTGGTTGTAGCCTACCCCCACGAATAATGAACGGATAAAATTTTGTATTAAGGTGACCTTTTTGTAAACAGCAGAGCAGGACTGAAATAGCTGATCAAGTATGTGGGCTTGCTGAAAATGATTTTGGCAGAGTAAATAACATTCTGTAATCAAATATTTTGTGCATTCGGAAAGCTGCTTCTTACTGAAATTTAATTTTCTTATACTACATATTAGTTTAGATTAGATTGAAAAGGATTCAATATTATGATGATTACATAAACAAGTCCATCATCACAGTACTTACTGTGTAAAGAGCCAAAAGTGTAATCAGAGGATAGACTGCACATTAACTATTGTCTAACCATTTTTCAAGTTATAAAATGAGGTCCCTGAGGCTGTTTTCCGAATTTTGATTACCTATTTGTGAAGATCCAGACAGAATGTAAAACTAATGTAAGCTTAATGAATAAGTTTATAAAAGGGATGCCATTAAATACTATGGTTGGGACAGGTCAAAAGGATAAATGAAGGAAGTCACTTGAATCAGGTCATGACAAGAGTCAGAAAAACATAAAAGTAAGAATGTGAAAGAAGCAAGAAGTGTGTCCCAAGACAGAGTTGTGGTTCAACTTATTCGGTAGATTACAAGTTGTTCAAAAGAAGTAGTGTTTACAGAAAATATCAAGACAAATAAAATAATCAATCATATTCATAAAAGCGACTTTATTAGGTAATAGAAAATGTAAAAAATAAAATATTAAGTATGACAATCATTTACCAGTATCACAATGCCATGAAATACAATATCCATCATATTCCTAGTACTAAGCAGAATCATGCAGAAATCCAACCAAAATAAAGAGTTTTTTTCACAACATAAAACAAAAAGCTAAGAATAGCCATCAAACCTTACAACTATTGTGACTTGCACAAAGTGATATAATTATTGAGATTTTTTAAATTATGAGTTTGAAGATGACAAGCAGAAAGCAGTTTTAATCCAAGCCACAAACATTGAACAATGGCGATAACTTAAAAATAGCATTTAAATAATGGCAAAACTAATGTGATTTACGTACATACATAATGAATCACATAAATAAAAATAATAAAAATCAACTGGCTCAATGTTAATGGTAAATACGGTGGAGGTAAATTCAGTCACGCTTGATTCTTGTCATCCTGAAGATATATAATTTATTCAGACAAATCGGCAGCGCTCAGAGCAACCACCGTGAAGTGACATTGTTGGGATCCCTTTCCATGAAGGTGCGGCAGACCTTGGCAGAGTCTTCCAGGAGCGTCTCGGGGTCGTGTCTCCATGGTTAATCGGGAAGGACTTGCGCCCGTCCAGCTCGTACAGTTTGCCATCTTTGTGCACAAACGCGATGAAGTGGTGGTTGACAGGATCGTTTTCTCCGGGAGTGTTGGACTGGCCTTCCTTGGCCAGCTCGAAATGGGCAGAGACTACTCCCTCGCAGTTTTCAAGCAGAGAACCTCTGGCGGTGGAGTCCAGTTCTTTGGCATCGTCCAGGAATTGCTTCAGCCAGCCGTCGAAGAGTTGGATATTGTCGGTGTTGTTCGCGATGCTGTGAAGCAGGGCGACGGTTCCACATGCATTCTGAACAGTTTGCTTCATGTGGAAAACGTTCTCGGATATAATTTGAGCATTTTCAGTTAGTTCAGATTCCTCCTTCTTCCTTAAATAATACAAACATAACCTTCAAATATCAATACAAACTACCAGAGCTAGGTAAGTTGGAGGTTAGTAATAAAAAGTACAATAACCTATCCTAGTAATGGTTTCGTAACCAGGAAGTAGAAGGCTAGATTATCTACAATACTTCTCTTTGACCTAACTGAACCGGCAATATACTAAAAACATAACATAACAGCAACAAATATATTTCTACAATATATTTATAAATCTATTTTAATTTGACGCTTTATATAACAATGTATTGTTCAACTGAAATAAAGAATTTGTTTATTTATTTATATTCTCAACTAAAATTCGGTAGGCCTGGCCAGACAGCTTGACGTCACATCGGAAAACTTCCGTTTATTGAAACTGCGGTCTGAAGAAGAGCATTATAGCCCACGCACATCTTACAGAAGACCTACAGAAGTAATAGGAACTACAGAAGTACACTATAATGCCTTCATGCAACACCAAATTATTTACAAAGTGGTTCAAACGATGAACAGGATAAGTACGCAGATACAGTAGAGGACGCACACATGTTGTATTTCGAACAAGAATTCACATGGTCATAATTCACAGAAAATTAGCTTATTAAAACTTAAAAGCACAGGACCTATAGGAGTATAGACTAAACTTGTTGCATCTCAAACAAGAATTCACATATAATTCACTTTAAAATAGCTTATTTACAAGCATAAGACCTACATGGTCAACTTGAAGACATTTTGAACACGGTTGTTATGAAATCGTGGACACGTTGCACAACATGCGAACACGTTGCACTGCACTATAGCAAGTGGCGAGGAATGACTCGATATGATTGTTTCTAACACATATCATCATCCGAGTGAATAACAATGTCTGTGGCTGTTCGCCAACTGTCAGCTACAGCTCCAACACGCCCAACAAACTTGTTTTCATTCTTCTTTTTTCCTTGATTACGTGGAAGTTCCAGATACTTGCTCTTTATTGCATTTGTTCGTGACCTTTGAACCTGCTTCTGAGAATTCTCTAAAATAAGCCCTTCATTGGATGTAGGGAGTTTTGCCTTCATTTCAGCCAAATTTTCATTATTGAAATTCAACATCTTCAGCATAGTCGTGGGGTCATCGTTTAGGAGGTACGAGTAATCGGCCATCATCTTCAAGCTTTCACGGTATTTCTGCGCCAAAAAAATTCAAACATATTTTTGTCCCTTACATAATATGTATATTAAAATTTGATTTATTACCAAAGCTAGAAATTATTTTAATTTTTACACCATTTGTTAGTCCTAGAACATGGATTTACTTTAATTCGCTCGTTTGCACGAAAACAACCATTGTAACAACGTGTCTTATATTGTTAGAAATAATTTTTTTACACTCTTCTAATTAGTCTCATTGGAAAGAACAGGAAATTTCCTATAGGATTTGCTTATTTGCATAGGAGATATAGTTAGATATTTACTGTATCTGGACCACAAATGGTGCAATCGCCCTCTATGTGTTCTTGGTGAAAATTTACCTTTTTCATATCATTTTTAATCTGCCTTTGAAGGGAATACTCTGACCCATCAAAAACACGGATGCATTTCACCGAAAGGTAAGCCGGGCACCCAATCTTCTTTGACGGTTGCATCAGAAATCGTCTTTTTACTGATGACGGGTGGTCAGTCTGTAAAAATAACGCAAATATGTAACTTTCTACAAAATAATAGCTCATGCGGGCGCTTTCCATTCAGCATTTACAACCGGGAGGCCAGTATAGGAAGTAGATTTGACGTGTGATCTGGACCTTTTAATTAATTATTCTGAGGTCTATAAGCAGCAATACATACGTATATGTGATTGTAGGCCTATAGGGCTATCAGGGGTAGGCCTAGGCCCTAGGTTAGCTAGGTCAAGGTTGGCACAGCATATAGGCTATAGGGCTATATAGAGCAGAGATAGAAACAGAGATAGAACAGGTGTAGCATAGGTACGTATTACACCTGCCATAAATGCACGGTAATGGCCTATATACTATAGGCTATTGCTTATCTTATATAGAGGACAACTAAATTAGCCCTACGTAAGCCCTAAGCTGGCAATACTTACCAAATCATCAGGTTCTTTCTTCTTCTTAAAATAGTTTTCGCCTTGTGAACACTGAAGATGTTCTGACTTCTCGATGCAAAATGGTGAACCAAAGAAAGGTATAGGAACGATACCATTAAGGGATGAAAAGAAGATTTTCTCTCCTAAAAAATGGAATACAAATTAGTTTATGCTGGCCAAAAGAGCAGGGCTAGACGCTGCACGCTCTGTGATTGTAGTAGGGTAGGGCTACATACCTTTTCTACCATAACTGGTTCTGGTTGAGAATGAAAACCCTGAAGCCTTCAAGTCAGTATTGAATGCAGCGTATTTCTCCTGGCTGTCGAAGTATCCAGAATAATACTTATTTTCGTCCGTAGGGTTGATTATGTCTTGTAAATGTTTACTAATAACGACCTCCATGTTTCGTTTCTTTCAACTCAAAATCTCCCTCATACTTGAGAGATTTTCGAACGTCAAACCACAGTTAATTCAAGACTTCAAACAAATTATTCAAAATCAAGTTGATTGTTGCCAGCCTTCGTGTACACTCGGCAAACTTCGTAGTTCCGAGCCGCTTTGAGCCTTCGTGTTCACTCGGCAAACTTCGTAACTCCGCCCCCATTCCTCCAGCAATGTGAGAACAGGCGCACCCAGACTTGAACGGCGAAAAGACAACCAGAGATTATTCCGATTCTAATAGCCGTTCTGTCAAGTCATGTCATACGTTTGTCATTCTCCACATTAAAGCCTTTCGAGTTTAATCTAAAATTGTAATCTGTTAAAATAAAATTATCCTTCTGAAATTTAATCTTATTTATTGGAGTCAAATACACATGGACGGTGATGTTATTTGCAGCACAGGTAAGCATTAAATACACGACATCCTAACCTCCATAAATATCATAACCATTCCATAAATGGATCACGTCGGGGTCACCATTTATGGAATGGTTATGATATTTATGGAGGTTAGGATGTCGTGTATTTAATGCTTACCAGGGGGCTGACTCTGTATCTCTCACAAGCGTCCGCTCCGCGGGTTTACGACTGACAAACCCGTTTTCACTGATTTTGGTACTCTTTAGCAAGTCGTAAACCCGAATTTAATCGACAACTCAAAGTGACAGCTCAACGTTTCGCTTTAGACCGACGTCTGCCGACGCTCCTTGTATTTTGACAGTTCTTGTTAACTTTGGTACCCTCTATCTCCGAAAGCTAGAAACATTATAGCTCCAAAGGCTTGATTGTCGGGTTTATCAAAATAGGTCGAACTACCTCTGGTTTGGGACCGTTTAGAGCTTTATATCGCCCAACGACATATTTTTCGAAGTTAATAAAATCGAATTTACTAGTTTTAAAAGGTAAGTAATTTGTTTTATTTCGAATTAAACAATACCTCAACCGAATTGATAAATATATACCTAACCGATGCAATATTAGGCACAGGTTATGGAAATTACACTTCGTTTCAGCAATTACTACAAGAAAAAACTATTTACGTAAACAAATTAGATAATTAGGTTCTTAATTTGGGTTATTTAAATAATTTGTGCGTAATTTAGATTGGAAGGAAACTTTCGCAAACGTCCAACGCTGCAAAGGGATAGTTTATAAGGAAAATTTTGATGTTGAATAAAATAGAATTTTAATGCATCTTTTACCATATATACCGATGTAAATAGTTGTTTCTTGTAGTTAGCTGAATATTTTATCTTATATGCCCAATAGGTACATGGCTGTTTCAATCTTATTAATAATTTATGTTTTTTTGTGTACCTACATTAGCCACAATGGGAGGTTATCTCCGTCTGCTGTTTGTTAATAGAGCATTGCTCGAGGAAGACCTCCGGGAAGAGAGAGTCCGAAGACGTGAGTTGCGGGATCTCTCGAATCCATTAAATATTCCTGCAAATTTATTCATTTCGAATTATCGGCTGTCGCAGGACATTTTCAAAACCCTGTGTGATGAACTGAGGCCGATACTCCCTGTACGTAGGCGAACAACCGGAGTGCCCTTGGAACTTAAGGTGAATACAACATTATTTAATTAATCATTTTTTCTTACAATATCTGCAAATCCCCAACAGCACTTTCCGGTGGAAATTACAATTAGAAATTAAAAATAATTCTCTTTAGTCCATAACCTGTGCCTAGGTACTTTTTCATTTATACAGTTTGTATTGTTTCTTTCTGCCTATCTTATCTTCTTTTGCCGTGTATTTGCCGTACTCATAATACATTATTTATTTTTAAGGTTCTAACGACACTCTCATTTCTTGCGACAGGGTCATACCAAAAAATTGTGGGGAATGATTTTCACTCGAGCCTGTCGCAACAAACAGTGAGCCGACACTTGAACGAGATTGTGTCGGCATTAAACAGAATAATGCACCGGCACATCAAATTCCCAGGAACACAACAAGAAAGGAATTCCGTCAAACAAGGGTTTGTTTTGATCTATTGTATTTTATTGTTACTTATCTTGTTTACCCGAGGATTGTGGCATATTCAGATGACAGACTATAACGTCTCCACTGATGAGGAATGAATGCATCAACATGGATATTATATTGGTATACAAGCGTAGTCTAAGGCCAATTTAAATAAATAATATATCATTATCGTCATAGAATAGAAGAACTGTAAAAATGCCATCCATGTAGATTTGAATGGAAAACAATATCGCTACTGACTTGGTACCTTTTGGTTCTAACCCATTTAGCACATGCTCTATCTTTCTTTCACTTGAATTTCATGACGAAACAGTTTGTTTTTGAAATTTAAGCAAAGAACGGTCCGTCTTAACGATTAAAGTAATATTAATTTTATAACATGTTGTCTGTATCGAGGTTGAAGGAAGGAACAATAAGAATTACAAAAAACAACTAAATTACATATGTGGTGTAATATTTTATATTAGTAGATTTATAAGAAAACAACAGATATTCATCTTTTTACAGCCTCCATACAGTTACCAATGTATTACAGAAAAGATTATGCATTTAGAACACGTACAGTAAATGAGAAATGGTAAAAACATATTTAGATAAACAAGTTGTAGCAATAACAAATGCATGATACAGTAAGTACATGTGTATATTATTACATACTAATCCAACTAAACGAATCATTATATTGATACTAATCCTACTAAAATGTTGCACCGCTTACGAAAAGTAAAGCCATTCAAAGAATGTGTACAAATGAAATAGTTATGTGAACGGCCCTCTAAAGTATTGCCACTTAGTCAAAGCACGTTTGTCTCAGTAACGTATCTACACTCTATTCATATCATCTACGGTATATTGAACATTTAATATAACTCAATATGAATAGTGACGTTACTTTGGAAAAATTGTGTAATTTGTCATTTGAAATAAAACAAAATGTTACACTAAATTTATGGTTTACAATGAAGTAGGGAAGTATTTAAGTACAAATCTTATGACTTCAGAAAAAAATTTGGTTTTGATTTATTAAATACATAAAACAAAATCAGAAACATACTTTTTCAGATGCAAGATCAAAAAAGTAGATCATAAAACTTATAGCGATAAGTTGGTACAACTAGAAATGGTTGATAGGAAATAAGTAAGAGTTATAAAAGCACCTTTGCTACAATGGGTACTAAATGGTAAAAAGGTGATGGTACATGTGCCAGAATCGGCTGTTAATTAGTCACATTTCAATAAGGCGCCGCATTGTCGCGTCTCCAATACATAGCACAGCTCTCAGCATGTTGTCCTGAAACCATAAAAACAACTAAATTATAAAACACTGTATTGATAGTTCAGTATCTATATCGATTTTAATCATAAAACTCTATATATGTTTCAGGTTTTATGAGAAATATCAATTTCCGGGTATAATTGGATGCATAGACGGAACCCATATAGCAATAATAAAACCCAAAGTCCACGAAGAGGCATATTTCAACCGAAAAGGTTTCCATTCGATGAATGCTCTCATGGTAAATAAATATAATTTTTTTTTAAATATGGACAAACTAGCTGATACACCTATCATATAAAATATATCATGCTATTTTTCACCTGTAGATATGCGACTCAAACCTAAAAATAATCGCTATATGTGCGAGGTATGGGGGTGCATCACATGATGCACACGTATGGGAAATGATGGCAATAAAACCACAATTGGAAGATGCAAATAATCGAGAAGCTTTCTGGCTTTTAGGTAAATTTCATTCATGTTTTTAATAAAGTGGGCTATTTTTAATGTATTTGTTCAAATATGTATATCAAATATTATAATATTTCAGGAGATTCAGCATTTCCGCTTAGGCCATACATGATGACCCCCATCTTAAATGCGGTACCGGCATCGCCAGAAGAGCATTACACGAAATTGCAATGCAGGGTTAGAAATTGCATAGAACGCTGTTTTGGGATTTTAAAAGCAAGATGGCGCTGTCTTTTAAAACATCGTGTGCTTCATTATACCCCAGTAATGGCAGTGAAGATTACAAATGCATGCGCTGTTCTTCACAATATTGCCATTGAAGCTCAAATGCCAGAACCAGAGGATGTTATTATTGAAAATGATTGTAGAGAAGTGTTTGATATTAACAATCGACACGACAATAACCTCAGGCAAGGTCGGCTAACTCAACGTGAGCTTGTTGAGACTCTCAATCGCCACAATTAAACCAGCTCTCTAAAATCATCTTCAATAATAACATCCTCTGGTTCTGGCATTTGAGTTTTAATGGCAATAATATTTTAATGTTGTAATTTTTGTCTCATCTGTTTTTAAATGACAATATTAATATATGTACGAGTATATTGCCATTATAATGTCTAATATAAAATAAATCATATCTTACACTTCCGTTTGATAACCTCTGAGAGTATCAGAGCCATCATCTCTTTCATTTCTTTGAGAAGTTCAATTTTCTCCCGCTTCATTTGGATCTTCTCCCGCTCCATCTGAAGGAATTCATCCATTCTATTTTTGACTGAAAGTGAAAATATTTATGTAATTTTTTTATAAATATATTTGTTACATACGATTCTTACTCTTTTTCATAGCATAATTCCTATACACCCCAAGATATTTCAGTGTAAGTACTTACATAGTCGTTTAGAAAGGTTGTGCGAGGCCTTTCTTCTGATGCCAGATGGCCCAGGCTCCGGCTCAGACTCCGGCTCAGGCGTCGCGGGGATTAAAATCTCCACACTGGGAATAATTTCCATCTGTAAAAAGTAATAAACTACCTATTTAGTTTTCCAATCCATATTAAAATTTAACTGTGCATGAATATGATCTGAAACATACAAACTGGAAAGGAGTCTCCTCTCCAGGTACTCCATCAATGAGTTCTGGCCCAATAATGGCCAGAATTTTGTCCTCGAGTGGGGTGAGAGGTGGTACCCTGCTCACTCCTCCCCCAGTCTGGCACAGCTCCACTCGAAGCCGCGACGCCTTCTTCTTCGCGTTGCTCCTCAGGTCCCTCCAGGTCTGAAACAATTAAATAATTAGTCAAACAACTATTCTGGTGAAATAGATTATTTGGAATTATTATAATATGCACATACTTGCTGCCACTTTTCTCCTGTTTTGCAGGTTCCAAAGCCGAGAGCGTTTAGGTCCTCTGCTAAACTCTGCCATTCTCTTAGGTTTTGCAGGCGTCCCTCCAAGCCCTGGAACCTACCGGAAGCCATGGCAGGCCTCTCCGAGAGCCACGCCACCAAATACTCCAGCTGCACACTCGTTGCCCTTTTTTTAATAGTCTGTAGGAGAATTATCATGTATTAAATAACTAACAATGTAAAATAAGTTTACAGTCCTGCCAAAGTATAACATCACAACTGCCATTCTACAAATAATTCAACACTCCTCACACACCAACACTAAACCAGTCTTTAATTCTGACATACACCAGCACAAAACACGATCACAAAATCAAATACATTTATCATCATCTACTTACACGACCAAATTTGGAATTAACTCCTTACAATACATTGCACACAAACAATATAACGCATTACCTAGTAATTTAAAACTTCCGGCAACTAACAAAAAAACATTGACAAAAGCTCTTAAAAGATATTTCCTTAGCAGTTTCATTAATGACTAACACAATCTTTCTCTTGTACTCCATAATAACACCTGCGTTTATTTATTTTAATGTATTTATTTTAATGTATTTTATTTATTTGCCTTGTCCTTTCTAATGTTGTCTTTCCCGAAATGAGTTTTATAAACTCATTGGGAATAATACATTATTACTTTGTTATCATTTTGTAATGTATTATCTTGTAATAAAATAAATAAATAAATGAACATCACGAAAATGAGGTGACTAATAAAAAACTGACAAAGGCAAAAATACACACTACCTAGTGAATATAATATAATAACATAATGAGTAGCGTCATTAGGTGAAAAGAAATCTACAAATAAATGTCATTTGTACGTATAAAACACTGTTCATTCAAAGCGAATTTGAGGTTATAAAGTCCTTTACTTCTTGGAAAGGTTACGATACCTTACGAAATACATTTACCAACGTAAAAAAATACAGAATAAACATGAAAATTATAAATAATTGTACAACTTACGGTCATTTTTCCTTATTTAGTGATAAATTAATCAATTGTTAAAAATGCGTCAATGGGTAATATTATGAATTCAGCGGAAACGTCAAAATTCAGCGCGCTAATAAATATGCCAATAGACAATTTTGGCATTTCTGTATAGAGTAATGTGAGATGCAAACGGATCCGACGCCGACGACGCTAAAATAAACCAAACTTTATCCATGTCGTTACAGAGTACTAATTTAAGTCCGATGTGATAAATTTGGCCAAACAGAAACGTTTTCGTTTGTGAAATCGAAATTTAGCGAGTAAGCCCCCTGTGCTGCAAATAACATCACCGTCCATGTGTATTTGACTCCAATAAATAAGATTAAATTTCAGAAGGATAATTTTATTTTAACAGATTACAATTTTAGATTAAACTCGAAAGGCTTTAATGTGGAGAATGACAAACGTATGACATGACTTGACAGAACGGCTATTAGAATCGGAATAATCTCTGGTTGTCTTTTCGCCGTTCAAGGGGAGTCGCTATATGCACAGCGACTAGTCGACAGGGGCGTGGCCAACATATCCGAGCATACCCGAGTGTGTTCCGAGTAAATTGTTTCTCACTGCCGTGAAACGAAACTTCAGAAATCATCAGAAATGGCGTCTTTGTGTGCCGGTTTATACCGTCTTTTAGAAGTTTCGTTAAGTAATTTCAAAAAGAATTCAGAGACGGGTGTTATCAGTGGATACATTGACAATGAAGTAAATTATGAAGCATGTCTGTGTTCTGTGAACGCGTTGGGGCACTCTTTTTCAACGAGAGACAGTATGAAAAAGAAGTTGGGAGGTAAGTTCTAAACCTTAGGGCATAGGTCTATGGTAGGCCCATTCCATCCCATTTCTTCAGTTCATAAGCAGCTGCTGATATTTACGAGTTATTCGAAATTAACATTTCCAATCTTTCAGATGCAGTATACACGTTCTGCCCGCCTACAGTGGAGTTCTTTGGGATTCCATTTTTTTGGGCTGCCATTTACATTCGGTATGAATGCGTACAGAGTGCGCCCGAGGCCCCCGACTACACCGCCCAAATAAAAAGAAGAAAAGAGAGTCTAATTGGTATGTTAATACACCCTTGAACCACATCAGCTAGGCCTACTCCCCCTCGTCTTTCAATAGTAGCATTGACAGAGCACCGAGGACTCTCTGGTCCAAGATTAATGTCTATAACCCCAAAATGATCACCGTATCGTCGGTGATGTGTTTAAAATAAAAAAAGCGATGGGCCTGGGCCTAGGTAATCTAGGACTAGATTACACCAGGGGCCTTCCTAATATGGCAGTTGGAGCTCCGTCTCATTTAGATTAACACGACAATCACACCAATCACAATTCATCTTTGTGTGTTTAAAAGTGTGCCGTGGCTCGTAACACATCCTCATGTCGTGTTAGTCTAAAGAAGACCATGCTCAAAGTGCCAAATTAATTAAAGCCCCTGCAGCTATATCTCATTTCACAATTTTAATTCATATCACACTGGATTATAACCACACTTGTAATTTTATACTAATGTCAACATTGCATAGGCCCTAACAACTTTTGTAAAAGTTAATCATCTGCGTCAAATAAATTAACCATGGGCAATTTATTTGCCGCATAAATAATAGGCGTCTTATGCGTATAAGCCTATTAGACCATATACCTTGAATTGTTCTTTCAGGCTGATCACCCAAACCATAAGAAGAAGACGTTCCGGGTTTTGGACTCCAAGAAGCCTGGTTGTCCCGCAATGATGAGTGTGAAACAAATCAAATATTTTCCAGAATTTCCTGTTCCACCTCAAATTGCAGAAAGAGCAAAAACGAAGGTATGATAGTTTCTTTTCTCTGCTTATCCCTACATGGGCAATCACTTTATAACATTATTTTAATATTTTAATATTTGAAACTGTTATTTCATGGTGGAATTCCATTATAAATATATATAAAGAACACAATTTTAAACTTTTTTCCACTTGTTTTTTTATATTTGACCGTGACCGGTTTCAGCCTGTTAGGGCCATCTTCAGACTGGTACAATTTTTGTCTTAAACTAGGGTTTATATACATAGGCAAATTACATTGAGGGGAGGGGTTAACATAGTAGGTTGATATGAATTATGAGGGGTTTTTCGTGAAATATGATATTTCCCAAATAAGTATTGTTATTAAAATCAAATGAATTTATCTGTAGAACTATGGTAATTATGCCTATTAGGGCTATCAATTTAAGGATTTACCCAACATAAATTTATGGGTAATCTATTGTGTGGTTAGGAAACATATTTTAATGGATTTTATATAATTCAAATACATATTTAGGATAGGTGACACACTAATTATAATGGGTATAGCAACGGAGATTTAGCAACTGATTCTAATTTTGTGTTCATAACATTGTTGGGGTTTACTTTTTTAGTTAGGCGGGTTATCTCTAATGACTCTAGCCTATCTAATTTATGACCTTTGTCGCAGGTATGTAAAAATTTTACATCTCTATCCTTGTCAAACGAGTGTTTATTCTCAAGTAAGTGTGCCGCAACATTCGACATCTCGCCTTTGTCATTTACCCAGCTTGAAAAATGTTCTTTTATGCGGGTTTTGAATGATCTACCTGTTTGGCCTATATAGTAAGACGGGCAATTGGCACAGTTGGTTTGGTAAACTCCTGAGTTTTCCATTTTATCCCTTTTGTCTTTGTTATTTATTAGGATTTTACCTAATGAATTTACATTATAGAATGCTGTTTTACAATTGTCTTTATTGGTTATCCTAGATATTTTTGTGGATATATTACCAATAAAAGGTATTTTAACCCATTGTTTTTTTGTGACATCATTTTCATTGTTGATTGTCAGACCTTGTGATATGATTGCCAGTGTGAGTTTTTTATTCTTTTTCTTTAATAAACTATCTATAAGTTCACTACTATATCCATTATTATTTGCTATGGTTTTAATAACATTGAGTTCATTATTATAATTTATACAATTCAGGGGTATATGTAAGAGTCTGTGAATGAGTGAGTTAAATACTGATAATTTGTGAGAAATGTGGTGTCTAGATGTGTTATGTATAATGTTGTCGCTGTATGTTGGTTTTCTGTAAATTGTAAATTCTAATTTTTTATTAATTATTTCAATACCTATGTCTAAAAAATTAATTTTATTTCCCCCCATTTCCATTGTAAATTGGATGGCTTTGTTGATTTTATTAATTTCTTCTAGAAAATTATCTAATTGTCTGTGAGTTCCCGTCCAGATAATTAAAATGTCATCTACGTATCTACGATAGAAGGTAACATTTTTAAATGATTTTAATTTTTCTATCTGTTCTTCCATGTGATCCATGAAAAATTCGGCCAGCACCGGTGATATCGGGCTGCCCATGGCTAGTCCATTAGATTGAATATAAAAATTATCATTAAATCTAAAGAAGTTTTGTTCTATACATGTATTTAGTATTTCAGTTATTTCTTTCCGTTCTATCAAATTAGTATTACGTTTTTCCATGTAGTTGTTAATAATTATCTTTAATTCGTTTGTCGGTATGTTAGAGAATAGGCTGACGACATCAAACGAAACCAGAGTGGCATTGTTAGGTATGTTTATGTCTTTGATGAGGTCTATAAGTTGTAAGGAATTTATTATGCCGTATTTTGATTTAAAATTGAGAGTGTTTTTGATGATTCTATTTCCAAATTTTGCTAATTTATAGGCAGGAGCTGAATTGTATGATACTACTGGTCTTACTGGCATGTTATTTTTATGTACTTTAGGTTGTCCATAAAGGCGTGGGCATTGGGGGTTCATAACAGATAGACTATTTTTATGGAATTTATTCTTAATAAGGACTTTGCTAGAGTTTAAGATTGAGTTTACATCAGATGCGAATTTCGAAGTGGGGTCCTTTTTCAATAGGGTTACTTTACTAGTGTCCAGCACATCTTGGACTTTTTCTATGTAATCTGATTTGTTTAAGATTACTGTACTATTTCCTTTATCTGCTTTTGAGATAATAAGGTTGTTTTGTTTGATTTTAATTTTTAATGATTTTATTGTGTGTGCTTCGCTTGAAAATTTACCCTCAGTCGTTGCTTTTTTAATTATTTTAGCGCATAGGTATTTATTGCTATAGTCTGACGTTGCTATATCTGTGTCTATAGCTAGATTCTCGAGATCTTTTAATTGAAGTGGTAAGTTTGGGCAGTATTTTAAACCTTTTTCAAGCATTTTAATTTCGGTATCATTAAATTCTACATTGGTTGTATTTACTACCTTATCGTAAAATAATAGGGTGGGTGAATTTAATGAATTGAATGAACCCCTGAATTGTATAAATTATAATAATGAACTCAATGTTATTAAAACCATAGCAAATAATAATGGATATAGTAGTGAACTTATAGATAGTTTATTAAAGAAAAAGAATAAAAAACTCACACTGGCAATCATATCACAAGGTCTGACAATCAACAATGAAAATGATGTCACAAAAAAACAATGGGTTAAAATACCTTTTATTGGTAATATATCCACAAAAATATCTAGGATAACCAATAAAGACAATTGTAAAACAGCATTCTATAATGTAAATTCATTAGGTAAAATCCTAATAAATAACAAAGACAAAAGGGATAAAATGGAAAACTCAGGAGTTTACCAAATCAACTGTGCCAATTGCCCGTCTTACTATATAGGCCAAACAGGTAGATCATTCAAAACCCGCATAAAAGAACATTTTTCAAGCTGGGTAAATGACAAAGGCGAGATGTCGAATGTTGCGGCACACTTACTTGAGAATAAACACTCGTTTGACAAGGATAGAGATGTAAAATTTTTACATACCTGCGACAAAGGTCATAAATTAGATAGGCTAGAGTCATTAGAGATAACCCGCCTAACTAAAAAAGTAAACCCCAACAATGTTATGAACACAAAATTAGAATCAGTTGCTAAATCTCCGTTGCTATACCCATTATAATTAGTGTGTCACCTATCCTAAATATGTATTTGAATTATATAAAATCCATTAAAATATGTTTCCTAACCACACAATAGATTACCCATAAATTTATGTTGGGTAAATCCTTAAATTGATAGCCCTAATAGGCATAATTACCATAGTTCTACAGATAAATTCATTTGATTTTAATAACAATACTTATTTGGGAAATATCATATTTCACGAAAAACCCCTCATAATTCATATCAACCTACTATGTTAACCCCTCCCCTCAATGTAATTTGCCTATGTATATAAACCCTAGTTTAAGACAAAAATTGTACCAGTCTGAAGATGGCCCTAACAGGCTGAAACCGGTCACGGTCAAATATAAAAAAAACAAGTGGAAAAAAGTTTAAAATTGTGTTCTTTATATATATTCATTATTTTAATGTTTTCACTATAGTTAGATGCAGTGTTGTGTCAGATACTTTTTAAAAATATCTAGATACAGATACAGATACTTGGCAAAATTTGTAGCCAGATACAAGATACAATGTAAAATTGTATCTGTATGTAGATACATATACTTTTTAAAAGTAACTCACAGATACTCGGATACTTTTCTTCTTTTTTGGGGGAAAACTTAAAAAAATATATATATTATCGAAAACAGCGATTACTTTAATTTCTTAAAGACGGTAGACGTAAACGCTTGTGTATATTTTACATATTTACACTTGCTTGTTTTATTCGTTGCCCAAAAAGATATTGGCAAATTGGCCTGCAAGCGGTGATAACATAAATGCATTAGGGGTCCTCGCGGGTACCCGGATAGCATATTACTATCCGGGTACCCGACGCCCCTTGGATAAATAAAACATACGTGAACTATGTGCAACTTGATTACTTTGGGTTCTGATGGAAAATTAAAAAAAAATTTAATTATTCATTATTTTTATTTTATTTTTTAAATTCTTTTTTTTTTATATACGGGGGTAACCGGGTACTCGGTTACTCGGGTTAGGACCCCTAAAATGCATGTATATAAACTGCTATAAAATATTATACACTAGATGGACAAAGGTACCCACTAGCTGAATCTGTGAGAAAACTTTAAAATTAACTAGAGAAAATCGGTAAAGAAGTTCACTTCGAAAATAAAGTATCTGAAAGTATCTGAGTATCTGAGGTGTCAGATACTAGTAAAAATGTATCTAGATACAGATACAGTTATAGAAATATAGCTAGATACAGATATACAAAAATGTATCTAGATACTACACAACACTGGTTAGATGCAAGGTTATACAAATACCGTTTTGGACAACACACATTTGTTTAGAAGGAAATGTGGTGGGAATACGCAACTTCCCATCGCTTACTTAAACACATTTTCAACATTCTTATCTATTGAATTTTACTGTGCTGCCATGGTAGATGTCAGCACAGTACCATGGCCGGAAATATGATTCCCAGGGCCTCAACACTGCAAAATAGAAGGTGTGAAGCATATTTCCCTGTGTCCTTCAGGAAATCAGATATTTTTTTGTTGAAAATATTATTTTATATTTTTTACTGCCTACCATCCCAATAATTACTGTTTTTGTAGGTTTCTATTATTTTTATTTATAGTAAAACATTGTGGCTTGTTTTCAGATTCTGAAACAAGTGAAGGCAGCCCTTCAATCCACAAGCCCACCTAAATGTGTGCTACGTTATTACGTCTCGGTAACCGTAGAAGCGAGCCACAACCACAGCAGAGACGCGGCCAAGATGACCCAAGAAATTCATCCTGACCTGATACAGGAGATTAACAGGCTTAATTACATACATACACACATAATATTATTACTATAACTATACAATTAACACAACTAAATTAATATAAACTATCTCTATTTAGTAACCATTGTTTCAGCATATATCTCAATCTATTTGTAGAATCGCAATTTTTTATATTAATGGGTAACATGTTAAGCATTTTTGGCACGTTAAATTCTAGGGTTCGCCGTCCGTATTTATTATTATATTTTGGAACAAGCATTCCTTCATTCTTTGTAAACCTTGTATTATATTCATGTTCCACTTTCTTTTTATAATCAGACTCAGATATATGTTGAATCAATATTTTGTACCATAATAAGGCCTGCACCGGTAATATTGTTAAATTCCGATACAACAATGATATGTTTCGTCTCTGTGAAAAAATATGTTTTTGAGCTAATAACTTAACCATAGAATTTTGTACTGATTGCAGGTGGTTTAAATTAGTTTTACAAGAGTGACCCCAAGTAGTTAAACCATACCGTAAAGTTGATTCTGCGAGTGATAGGTAAATAATTTTATGTAAAAAATATTCACCGGAACGAAACATTTCAGTTTGTATATCCTACCCACTATCGCTCTCAGCCGCTTGCAAGTTTTGTTTATTTGTGTTTGAAATGACAATCAACAGTCACCCCCAAATAAACGTATTCATTTACCAGTTCAATACTTTCACACATACAGGGCTGTAAAATGTTTTGATGAATATGTATATAAAGTTATGTGAAATTATTTTAGGCATGATCTGAAATGAAGCACGTGGAGACCGTATGTGAATCAAGGGATCCAAATGATAATCTAGTCTCCTTCAACGGAAGCAATCTTCCGAACAGGCCTTCCATTGATATGCTTGGTGTAACTATAAGTGACCAGCTCAGGTACGGGGGCTCCATCGAAGCCAGAGTAAAGTTGGCCTCTCAGAAGCTGGGCGTACTGTACAGGGCCTGCAGATACTTTAATAGTACACAACTGCTCACCCTGTACAAATCGCAAGTGCGCCCTACTGTCGAATTTGGCAGCCATCTCTGGTCTGGAGCCCCAAAATACCTGAAAAAACCCTTGACTCTGTGCAGAAACGGGCGGTCCGTTTGATAGATTCCCCAATCTTAACAAACGGACTGCAATCTTTAGAGCACAGGCGTCAGGTAGGTATGCTGTCCTTGTTCTATCGGTATTACAATGGAAGATGCTCTGAGGAACTAGAGGCATTGATCCCTTCGGCACCGGTGCGTAGTCGGGATACACGCCAAACGCGCGCCCAACATTTGTACACAGTTGACACTTGTCACATGAGAACAGGTCGCTTCTACGATTCGTTCTTAAGTTCAACAGCTCGGCTGTGGAACGAACTGCCGGCCTCTGTGTTTCCTCCCTCCTACAACATGGGACTCTTCAAGACCCATGTTCACTCCTTCCTCTCCACAAAAAGACCCTCCACACAGCATCCCCAAAGATGACATAGGCCCTGAGGGAAATTATTTTCTTCAGGGCCTCCTGTGTGGAGTAAATATAAAAATAAAAAAAATTTAGTTTTCTTGGTATTAATGATTAGACCTGCGTCATGTGACCATTTTATCAGGGACGTAAAGTCATGTTGCATATATTTAATCGCAATGGATAATTGTTCATCGGGTATGACAAGAGCAGTGCCTGGAAAGGTGGAGAAAGATCCTGGAGGATAATGGACTAAAAATTAGCAGGAAAAAGACGGAATATTTGTATTTACCATTTGAAGACTCAAATGCTGTAACTCCTTCGATGCAATTGGATGGAGTAACATTAGCCAACTGTGACTCATTTAAGTATCTGGGCTCACTCATCCACAGAGACGGAGGATATGCAGCGGATGTCAACCATAGGATAGGAGTGGGATGGATGAAATTTAGATCCGTAACAGGAATTTTGTGCAACACGAAAATGCCAATAAAACTTAAAGGAAAGACATACCAGACTATTGTTAGACCCGCGATAATGTATGGCTCCGAATGCTGGACTATGTACAACTCCTACTCTAGGCAACTCGAATCAGCAGAAATGCGAATGCTTAGATGGACAGCAGGAGTATCATTAAAAGATAAAATTAAAAGCTCACGCATTCGTGGTAGCCTGGGTGTCACTGACATAAACAGAGCGCTAGAGGAACGACAGTTAAGATGGTATGGGCACATAAGACGGAGACCACCAGACCACACAGTGAAGCAGGCAATGTCTATAGAGCTTCAAAGACAGTCATCCAGAGGTAGACCAAAGAACTCCTGGATGACCCAATGCTCCAAAATCCTACAAAGAAACGGCCTAGATGAAAGCGACACTCAGAACCGAAGAAGCTATAACCTGAGAACGAGAAGAGCCGACCCCAACAGCCTACCTAGGCAATGAGTTGGGATAGTGCTAGGAAGAAGAAGAAGAAGAGGATATGACAAGAGCAGTGTCGTCAGCATATACAAAGTGTCTTACATATTTAAATATTTTTTTCATTATTGATACAAATATAATATAAAGGGTTGGACCCAAAATCGACCCCTGCGGGACTACAGCATAGATTTTTTTCCTCCAGCTCATTTTTTCTAATATTTTTACACAGATATGACGTCTATTAAATTAATAATTTTTAAAAAATTAAGTAGGTTACCTCTAATTCCAATTGCTTCTAAGATTTTTAATAATTTCTGTGGGTCAATTGTATCAAACGCTTTGGAGTTATCTATAAATAGTACTAAAACATGTCTTTTATGGTTTAATTCATTATTAATATAATTTGAAAAATCCTGTAATAAATTCTCTGTGCTTTTTTTCTTTTGAAAGCCATACTGTTTTTGGTCTATAATGCTAAATTTTTCTAAGTATATAAATCAATGCCCAACTTCCTTCATTGCTCACTTATCCTTCAACATACTATATGGCATCCAAATTTTCACATAGACTCCAAATAATGCTAGTTTTACTTTCCCATAGGTGTACTGTTTTGTAATGTAAAAAGATTAGATACTTTGAGTATATATTATAGGCCTAGTACGAATCTGTACAAAAGTTGAACATAGGGCCTACCACAAGTCTTTTATTGTCCAAAATTAATTATATTTGCAGGAATTAGAATGTGGTTGCCATACCAAACAGTCTTTATTGAGGCTTTGGAATCGACTTTATGATATTGGCCATATAGTAATGTAATCTAACCAAATGAAATCACGGTGCAAGAATTGTATGAAACTAAAGATGAAAATTAGCTATCGGCTGCTCGGCAATATTCGGAAATGCTCGGCCGTGACGTCACAAAAAAAATCTGAGCGGAGAACCAATTTCAAATAAAGCGCCGAAACACTTCACTTCGGGTATGCTCGGATATGTTGGCCACGCCCCCTGTCGACTAGTCGCTGTGCATATAGCGACTCCCCCGTTCAAGTCTCTGCCATTAGTGATAACACACCTAAAAATTAGTTTATACGGTTGATAAGTGTGTTACAACTCTACTTAAGGGAAGTTAATAATTAATATTATTCATGTGAAAGATAAGGAGGAACGAGTACAAAAAAAAGAAGTTACTTAAGTTCGAACACGATTAAAATTTATTTTAAAAAATATATAAAGAAGGGTTAGTCTTAATCTAGCTTAATGATAGTTTTAAATTATAGTTCTTATCTAGAGCCGCGGATCTCCACGTTCGCATTTATCACCGACACACACAAGCGGCAACTTGGGTTGGATCCGAAGGGCGGAATTGGTTCAACCTGGGCCAAGGCTCCGAAGGGCGGAGTCGGCAGGCAGCGAATTCTGAGTGGGCAGCTTCTGGGTAGGAAAATCCTCGGCACCGCTCCAAGGGGGAGAGCAGGAAGTTTCTCGGCGGAGGCGAGACGGTAACTTCTGCTAGGGCAGCTCCCTGGTCGGAAGAGCCTCGGTGCCGCTCCAAAGGGGGAGAGCAGGAAGTTTCTCGGCGGAGGCGAGACGGTAACTTCTGCTAGGGCAGTTCCCTGGTCGGCAGCTGCCTCGGCGCCGCTCCAAGAGGGAGAGCAGGTTGATGACTCCCAAGATGATGACTGTCGAGTGCGGAAATGTGAAGTGTCGAGAACTAGGCGAGATCGTGACCGCCAAGAGGGCAGCCTCCTGGGCGGAGGCGCCTCGGCGACCGCCCCAAGGGGGGGGGCGAGATGATGACTCTCGAAAGGCGAGATTGTGACTGTCGAGAGGGCAGCCTCCTGGGCGGAGGCCCCTCGGCGACCGCCCCAAGGGGGGCGAGATGATGACTGTCTGACTGGGTACTCTTGACTCGGGACTGTTGGTTGCGGAATCTGTCTTCAGCTGTTGAGGCGAGATCGTGACCGCCGAGAGGGCAGCCTCCTGGGCGGAGGCGCCTCGGCGGCCGCCCCAAGGGGAGGCGAGATGATCACTCTCTGACTGGGTACTGGATACTGTTTTTGGTCGGGACTGTCTTCAGCTGCGCAATCCAGCGACCGTAGCGCGCCTGTCGTGGGGTGCTGTAACTAAAGTGGTTCCGCTTTACACCACTTCGGTACGTTGTTTGAGTCCGTGGCGCTGGCATCGACATTATCACCGTAGTCGTTATTATTATTTTAAAAGATGCTAAAATGACATTTGTACAAAAGACCTTCAAACAATTACAATATGGCCTAGCCTTGGGCGAAGGTTTTTATTGCCGGGACGCTGGTTTAACAATACACCCATTTCGGATTACGACTTGATGAGGGTCTAGAGCTAAATCTGCCGACTAATGGGTGTATTGCTTGAGTTGGCTTTCTAAATTTTTATTGTGATTTCCGGCCAGGCTCTTTACTAAATACTTAATGTCTAATAATTCGAACTGCCGCCTCCATCTGCGTGTAAAATCACAGAGACAAATGCTGGAGCACGTGTTCGCTTTGGTCTTTCTGTGAATTCAAGTCATGTATATACCTAGGGACATATCAATCGCCCCCGGTTTGTTTGACTTGAATTCACAGGGAGATTATAATTAACTTATAAGCTATTATTAACTTTACTATGGCTACGATATTTAACCTAACAACCTAAATTTAACATTATTACGATATTGGTATTTGCATAGTGTGTGTGTGGGAATGGAACTAGGTGTAGCCTGAATGACTTCTGCTGTGGCCGCTCGCGTAGTCCGGGTGCTAGCTGGCGCCATTGTTCACAACATTCTAAATTGTCTAAAATTAAAATCTTTACCTAAATTAACAAAAAAAAACTATATCTAATTTAATATAAAAAAAATCTATACCTAAATTAATAAAAAATCAATACCTAAACTAATAAAATCTATACTTAAATTAATAAAAAAAGCAATACCTAAATTAATAAAACAATCTGTACATAAACTATTACTAAGATGTTTGGGCGCCAAATACTCTTTTGATATGGGAAGTATTAAACCCGGATATAAATGTTATAGAAACGAATAAATGCTGTAAAACATAAATCAAAATTTGCCACTTAAAATTAAACAAAATTCTAAATAACCTGAAAATCTATCCTAGATTCTAACGAGGCTGTGGGCGAATAAATGATTTTACAAATTATGAAAATTGTTCCTCCTTTTGAATTAATTACTCTAATCTCAGGGTCGGGAATCGGAAGTATGCACTTATACTTCTACCAGCCTAAAAGCCGGTAAGCCCCACGTTCAGGGCCGCCAATTGTTACAACTCTACTTAAGGGAAGTTAATAATTAATATTATTCATGTGAAAGATAAGGAGGAACGAGTACAAAAAAAAGAAGTTACTTAAGTTCGAACACGATTAAAATTTATTTTAAAAAATATATAAAGAAGGGTTAGTCTTAATCTAGCTTAATGATAGTTTTAAATTATAGTTCTTATCTAGAGCCGCGGATCTCCACGTTCGCATTTATCACCGACACACACAAGCGGCAACTTGGGTTGGATCCGAAGGGCGGAATTGGTTCAACCTGGGCCAAGGCTCCGAAGGGCGGAGTCGGCAGGCAGCGAATTCTGAGTGGGCAGCTTCTGGGTAGGAAAATCCTCGGCACCGCTCCAAGGGGGAGAGCAGGAAGTTTCTCGGCGGAGGCGAGACGGTAACTTCTGCTAGGGCAGCTCCCTGGTCGGAAGAGCCTCGGTGCCGCTCCAAAGGGGGAGAGCAGGAAGTTTCTCGGCGGAGGCGAGACGGTAACTTCTGCTAGGGCAGTTCCCTGGTCGGCAGCTGCCTCGGCGCCGCTCCAAGAGGGAGAGCAGGTTGATGACTCCCAAGATGATGACTGTCGAGTGCGGAAATGTGAAGTGTCGAGAACTAGGCGAGATCGTGACCGCCAAGAGGGCAGCCTCCTGGGCGGAGGCGCCTCGGCGACCGCCCCAAGGGGGGGGGCGAGATGATGACTCTCGAAAGGCGAGATTGTGACTGTCGAGAGGGCAGCCTCCTGGGCGGAGGCCCCTCGGCGACCGCCCCAAGGGGGGCGAGATGATGACTGTCTGACTGGGTACTCTTGACTCGGGACTGTTGGTTGCGGAATCTGTCTTCAGCTGTTGAGGCGAGATCGTGACCGCCGAGAGGGCAGCCTCCTGGGCGGAGGCGCCTCGGCGGCCGCCCCAAGGGGAGGCGAGATGATCACTCTCTGACTGGGTACTGGATACTGTTTTTGGTCGGGACTGTCTTCAGCTGCGCAATCCAGCGACCGTAGCGCGCCTGTCGTGGGGTGCTGTAACTAAAGTGGTTCCGCTTTACACCACTTCGGTACGTTGTTTGAGTCCGTGGCGCTGGCATCGACATTATCACCGTAGTCGTTATTATTATTTTAAAAGATGCTAAAATGACATTTGTACAAAAGACCTTCAAACAATTACAATATGGCCTAGCCTTGGGCGAAGGTTTTTATTGCCGGGACGCTGGTTTAACAATACACCCATTTCGGATTACGACTTGATGAGGGTCTAGAGCTAAATCTGCCGACTAATGGGTGTATTGCTTGAGTTGGCTTTCTAAATTTTTATTGTGATTTCCGGCCAGGCTCTTTACTAAATACTTAATGTCTAATAATTCGAACTGCCGCCTCCATCTGCGTGTAAAATCACAGAGACAAATGCTGGAGCACGTGTTCGCTTTGGTCTTTCTGTGAATTCAAGTCATGTATATACCTAGGGACATATCAATCGCCCCCGGTTTGTTTGACTTGAATTCACAGGGAGATTATAATTAACTTATAAGCTATTATTAACTTTACTATGGCTACGATATTTAACCTAACAACCTAAATTTAACATTATTACGATATTGGTATTTGCATAGTGTGTGTGTGGGAATGGAACTAGGTGTAGCCTGAATGACTTCTGCTGTGGCCGCTCGCGTAGTCCGGGTGCTAGCTGGCGCCATTGTTCACAACATTCTAAATTGTCTAAAATTAAAATCTTTACCTAAATTAACAAAAAAAAACTATATCTAATTTAATATAAAAAAAATCTATACCTAAATTAATAAAAAATCAATACCTAAACTAATAAAATCTATACTTAAATTAATAAAAAAAGCAATACCTAAATTAATAAAACAATCTGTACATAAACTATTACTAAGATGTTTGGGCGCCAAATACTCTTTTGATATGGGAAGTATTAAACCCGGATATAAATGTTATAGAAACGAATAAATGCTGTAAAACATAAATCAAAATTTGCCACTTAAAATTAAACAAAATTCTAAATAACCTGAAAATCTATCCTAGATTCTAACGAGGCTGTGGGCGAATAAATGATTTTACAAATTATGAAAATTGTTCCTCCTTTTGAATTAATTACTCTAATCTCAGGGTCGGGAATCGGAAGTATGCACTTATACTTCTACCAGCCTAAAAGCCGGTAAGCCCCACGTTCAGGGCCGCCAATTGTTACAACTCTACTTAAGGGAAGTTAATAATTAATATTATTCATGTGAAAGATAAGGAGGAACGAGTACAAAAAAAAGAAGTTACTTAAGTTCGAACACGATTAAAATTTATTTTAAAAAATATATAAAGAAGGGTTAGTCTTAATCTAGCTTAATGATAGTTTTAAATTATAGTTCTTATCTAGAGCCGCGGATCTCCACGTTCGCATTTATCACCGACACACACAAGCGGCAACTTGGGTTGGATCCGAAGGGCGGAATTGGTTCAACCTGGGCCAAGGCTCCGAAGGGCGGAGTCGGCAGGCAGCGAATTCTGAGTGGGCAGCTTCTGGGTAGGAAAATCCTCGGCACCGCTCCAAGGGGGAGAGCAGGAAGTTTCTCGGCGGAGGCGAGACGGTAACTTCTGCTAGGGCAGCTCCCTGGTCGGAAGAGCCTCGGTGCCGCTCCAAAGGGGGAGAGCAGGAAGTTTCTCGGCGGAGGCGAGACGGTAACTTCTGCTAGGGCAGTTCCCTGGTCGGCAGCTGCCTCGGCGCCGCTCCAAGAGGGAGAGCAGGTTGATGACTCCCAAGATGATGACTGTCGAGTGCGGAAATGTGAAGTGTCGAGAACTAGGCGAGATCGTGACCGCCAAGAGGGCAGCCTCCTGGGCGGAGGCGCCTCGGCGACCGCCCCAAGGGGGGGGGCGAGATGATGACTCTCGAAAGGCGAGATTGTGACTGTCGAGAGGGCAGCCTCCTGGGCGGAGGCCCCTCGGCGACCGCCCCAAGGGGGGCGAGATGATGACTGTCTGACTGGGTACTCTTGACTCGGGACTGTTGGTTGCGGAATCTGTCTTCAGCTGTTGAGGCGAGATCGTGACCGCCGAGAGGGCAGCCTCCTGGGCGGAGGCGCCTCGGCGGCCGCCCCAAGGGGAGGCGAGATGATCACTCTCTGACTGGGTACTGGATACTGTTTTTGGTCGGGACTGTCTTCAGCTGCGCAATCCAGCGACCGTAGCGCGCCTGTCGTGGGGTGCTGTAACTAAAGTGGTTCCGCTTTACACCACTTCGGTACGTTGTTTGAGTCCGTGGCGCTGGCATCGACATTATCACCGTAGTCGTTATTATTATTTTAAAAGATGCTAAAATGACATTTGTACAAAAGACCTTCAAACAATTACAATATGGCCTAGCCTTGGGCGAAGGTTTTTATTGCCGGGACGCTGGTTTAACAATACACCCATTTCGGATTACGACTTGATGAGGGTCTAGAGCTAAATCTGCCGACTAATGGGTGTATTGCTTGAGTTGGCTTTCTAAATTTTTATTGTGATTTCCGGCCAGGCTCTTTACTAAATACTTAATGTCTAATAATTCGAACTGCCGCCTCCATCTGCGTGTAAAATCACAGAGACAAATGCTGGAGCACGTGTTCGCTTTGGTCTTTCTGTGAATTCAAGTCATGTATATACCTAGGGACATATCAAGTGATTCTCCACAATACTTACGAACATTATGCAGATAATCTCCAATTAAAATTAAATAAATCGTTTGAATTCGCAAGAAGTAACATAATTAAACAAAAAAATAAATCAAAGGAATTTTACGATAAGAAAAGTGTTAATAATATAACGTACAACCTAAATGATAAAAATCATCCCTAATTCACCATTCCAAAAAACTAACACCTAACTACAAAGGTCCTTATAAAATCTGTCAAATAAATTCACCAGTAAACTATACTATTTTAATAAAAAATAAAAAAACTAAAGGTACATGCAAATCGATTAAAGAGAGCTCTTGTCCCAGATTAATCACCGTACTACAGTCTATGCCTATAGCATCTACATCTCGAAATGAATTCAACTGGGCTGAAATAAATTCATCCTCAGGACTTTTTTATGAACATAATAATCAGTCAAATTTTATGAAACTTCTAGGAATGTTATCACATCTTTCGACATGCAAACATTTCAAAATAAATTATTCACCGTAGAAAAAACTTATGCTATCTGTAATAATGGCATATTTAAAAAATTATCTTTCTGTGAACCATCCCTTAATATAATAGAACAAATCATACCATTTTTAAAACAACAGGATACAACTTTAAAGGAATTAATAGGTCATTCGAATATCAGACCCAGACGCGCATGTTTTAACGCCATTGGCTCTGTATTCAAAACAATATTTGGTACTCTTTCCGAAGATGATGCAATATTTTATGATAACGCAATAAACTCACTTCAACAAGACAATAACCACGTCACCAATTTATTGAAACAACAGACACAGATTGTAAGAACTGCAATATCTAGTCTAAATAATTCAGTAGCGAATATAGAAAAGAATGAAAATCAGTTTAAGTAATATAAATTTTCACAAATTTCAAGCTTATGCCACTGAAATTAACAAACACATGTTTGATGTCGAAATCAAACAAGACATTGAATATCATTTAGCTTCACTTACACTCATTATCACAGAATTACAAAATGAATACATGACACTCATCGACGCAATATTATTTGTCAAAGGCAATATATTACATCCATTTATTATAAGTCCTAACCAATTATCTATCGAGCTAACCAAATCTATTCCTTACCTACCAAGCTATATATTACATCCATTTATTATAAGTCCTAACCAATTATCTATTGAGCTAACCAAATCTATTCCTTACTTACCAAGCTCAACATGTTACCCTATATCTCCTGAAACAAGATATGTAAATCAATTGTTACCACTAATTAAGTTGAAATGTTTTTATCTTAATACACGAATTATCTTTGTAATGTCAATTCCCTTAACCAATCATATTAATTACGAAATGTATAAACTTATATCTTTACCAGCCAAACGACCAGATAATTATTATGTATTTATTTACCATCTATAGATTATCTTGCTATAGCTGAAACCAAGAAATATTATTCAATAATTAATAATTTAGAATCTTGTAAAAATATCAATGAAAATAATTCAATTTGTGAACTTATCGATCCATTATATTCCATACAATTAAGACCAATATGTGAAACCCAACTTCTATTAAATAATATGACTGTCATGCCAAATAATTGCAATATTAGAATCACAAATTCATTGACGAAGTATGGCATAAATTTGTAAACAAAAATCAATGGATTGTTGTACTTCCTAAACCAACTAGAATAACCATCAAATGTAATCATTCTGATCCATCCGATTTATTTCTAGAAAATATTGGAATATTATCCTTAATGTCGAATTGTAAAATATATACTAGTTCCTCTATAATTTACACAAATCTTAACAACATTAATTTAAATGACATGCTTTCATCTAAATCAATTATCCCTCAATTTAACATACTAGAAAATAATTGTTACTCAGAAACTGGAAATAAAACTATTGCTCTAGAAATTCCAGATATGTCCTCCAAAATTCAGAGTCTTAAAAATGAAGAATTAAATACTGCGTCGCAATACTAAGTCGCAATCTAGATGAAATTTATCTTAATATTGAAACAGAATCAAAAGTAACGCTTCATAAAATCTCTCAGAATTCATATTTCTCATACCTTTTAATGAGCATTGTCATGTTTATTTTTTATAGACTATACAAATATTATAAATCAAAAAACCAACTGAATAATTTAGACACTCCAGAGGTATACCTTCGCTTGTTGTAACACTAGAAGACGACAACGACGCTTCAGTCAGTGGTACATAAATACATAGAGATTGCAATAAACCTAGTTGGACCCTATTAATCAATAAGCACATAGTTATAAGAACAATATTGTTAGATAATTATTTATTAAATAAGAGAAATAGAGAAGTACAATCAGAGTGAACATTGTAGCCGGACCAGACAGTATCGCTGTCCGTGCATTCCTGTAACGTAATACCGATAAATAAACCATATACAGAAATTATACCGAGGACTGAATCAACATTGACAATCACCTACCGGACCCTAACAGCTGTACAAATATGTAATACATTTCTACAATGTTCCATGTTTGATATAATTAATGTAATCGATAGGAATTCTGAGCTTAAAATTTACGTACTTTTTATTATTGATTGAAACTCAACATGGCACATGTTTTTACAGTATAGTGTGTCATGTTCGTTCTACGATCTGTCAATGCAAGATTAAAGCGACTAAAAAATCTTTTTTATTATCGCTAAAAACACCATTTATCACTTTGATTCGCGAAAATATCTTTAATGCTATGGACGCGGTAGTCTCTCTCGCTGCAGCAGCTGGTACAGTTCCTTCACCACCTAGGATTCTTGCAGCAGAGTCTCCATCTTCTATCTTCGTCGAACGTCACAGCGGTGCTGCCAAGGTCTGTTATCTATGTGAGGATATTGTGTCAGCGCTCTTTATTAGCAGCAGACACATACCTGAACGGATGACGAACCTCGCGCTGGCACTGTTGGTGGACGCGGTAGTCTCTCTCGCTGCAACAGCTGGTACAGTTCCTTCACCACCTACGATTCTTGCTGCAGAGTCTCCATCTTCTATCTTCATGTCACCTGTTCCTGTTTTTCATTTTACTTTACTTAACTTCACTTTATTTTGGTAATATTTATATATTTTTTGTAATACCTGCATCAACTGTAAAGCGCCCCTGAGGTGATAACTCACAAAAGCTGCGCTATAAAAATTGTCCAATATTTATTTTATTTATTTATTTTATTTTATTATCACCAACTATATATAGATATATTAAACAGTACCATACTTACCTGGTAGGTCACTTGAGATTAACACTTAATTGACATTAACTAATTGTTTATTAGGGAAATTTAAATACATAATTGGAAAATTGGATATAACTGGACTTTCTCTCGGGAATGGTATATTTAATTTAAGGGTATGACAGATTAAAAAGGTAAGTTTTTAGTTTTGATCTGAATTCTGTTGGGCTTGTTATGGATCTTAGTTCCGGAGTGAGTTAATTGTTTCCTTTGACATATGGCAGCTGCCGCCTGGTTCCCAAAATCTCCCAGCGCGACTTCTGTTTCCTGGGAGAAAAGGCTGCCGTTGGCCAAATGTAGCTCAACATACCCTTCCTATTACCTAGAAAAAGACAATATTTGAGGTCAATGCCACTATTCAAACAAAAGATACCAAACAAAGAAAAAACTATTCTAGTATTGTACACATAGTAATTAAATTAGTATTATTAAATTTTATAGAGAAAATGAATTAAAAATATTTTAAGAAAAAGGGGACATTTATATTTCACCACTAGTTATTGTTTGTGATGGATACATTTTGGTGAAAAAATGTAACAAGCAGTAATTGTTGAATGAAACACTAGTATATATTGAATAATTTCGCGGGTAAGAGATAAGCCGCCATAGCTCAGTGGTCAGAGCTGTCGACCGGAAATCGAAGGGACACGGGTTCGAGTCCCGTTGGCGTCATGTATCTTTTATCAGGAGATTTTTCAATGTGGATGAGTGTTTCAGGCGAATAATTATTGCTTGTAAAATAATTGTTTATATTTATATTTTTATTGAGTAATTTATTTTATTATTTGTATTCTACTCAAGCGAAGCGATAGTATAACCTTCAATTTATCAAAAGCATATTTTTGGTATTCATAATGTACACCAATTCGTTATAAAGATTAATCAAAATAGTGATTTAGCATTAAGCTTCGCCTTAAGCGTTGGTAACGCATTATTTTTAATCCCAGTAGTACCGTATGTTTGCTTTCAATCGCGAAATAACACCCACAACCAAACGAACTTCTTGCTAGCACCGGATTATTAATATAATCAACATTCCATTGTAAACTCACGCTCGTTCGCAAATAGATGGGATATTTATTTCGGATCGAAAAACTGTCTGAGCAGCCCACACAGCACGCCATTAATTTATCTCCTCGAAGAATTCCAGCAAGCAACATTATACAATATACAACATCCGTGAACATCAACATTCCAAGTAGCGCATAAATATACCACTCACGAAATGGCTTCTTGCAAATTTCCGTTCATTTTATCGGGCCCGTGCATTGCCTCTCTTTCTGTTACACGAGTCGCTATGGTAGAGAGCGAGAGATTACCACATTTTTTGATGCCAATGACATCTGGGCTTTCAGCCTCAATAGTTTTGTTTATTTATAAGATAACTGGTTGGTGACGTCACGCCTAATCAAGGTTAGACCGGAGTTATACTAAACATTATATTAAACACTTAAGAAAGCAGAAGACACACTAAACAGGATTAAAAATGGCTAGGCTACCATTCACTTACACTAAATGCTAATAAAACCAAATTCATCACTTTCAAAATAAAAAATACAAAAAACTCTGAAGAAAACCTTAAGGTTAAACGCAACGCTCGTAATATTCTACGTGTTCATAGTTGGCGTAATTAATTAATTTGATCAAAATTCGCTTTTTGCAAGGTATTGCTTTACAGTATTAAGACAAATTATATGTTTGCGCCCGCATATACGCAATATGAATATGAATAAATAGTTTTGTCTATATAAAAACTCAATTCTATCGAGAAAGGCATACAAATACAATATTGGATTGTTATATTGTTATATTCTACGTGTTCATAGATGGCGTTAATTAAATAATTTTATTAAAATACGCTTTTGCAAAGTATTTCTTTACAATATTAAGAAAAATCATTTGTTTGCGCCCGTATATACGCAATATGAATATGAATCAATAGTTTTGTTAGTTTAAAAACTCAATTCTTTCGAGAAAGGCATACAAATACAATATTGTGCCGATTATTCAATCCAATATTGTATTTGCATGCCTTTCTCGATAGAATTGAGTTTTTTTATAGACAAAACAATTTATTCATATTCATATTGCGTATATGCGGGCGCAAACATATAATTTGTCTTAATACTGTAAAGCAATACTTTGCAAAAAGCGAATTTTGATCAAATTAATTAATTACGCCATCTATGAACACGTAGAATATAACTAGCGTCGCGTTTAACCTTAACTTGAAGATTCATAGCCCGCATCACTTAAATGAGCATTGTAATTGTCCCTCATTAGAAAACGTTGACCATATAACGTATCTAGGTCTAAAAATAGATGGAAATTTAAAATGGACCAATCACATTAGCTATTTAGATAATAAAATAAAAAACTAATTTATTTTTTCAAAACTATCAGGAATGTGCTCATTAAAAAAGACTTAATCAAAATCTACATGGCTCTCTGCCAATAACTGTTAGAATACGGTATTATCGGATGGGGCAGTGCAAATAAAAATATATTAAATCCACTAATTAAAACTCAAAAAGCCATAATGAAAATTATGCTGAAAGTTCCTGTAAGAACTAGCACTGAAGAAACCTTCAATCATGTCAATTAAACAACTATATTCTAAAACTATACTCATTTACATTCATAAGTACAAAACCCAAGAAATAACAAGAAACACGTACAATAGAAACACTAGATCTCATGGTCAAAAACTTATCCAACAAATAACTTCTAATACAACTTTTGGGCAAAAAAGCTTCTTAAATCATAGTATTAAACTTTACAATAAAATACCACTCTCACTCAAAAACCTCAACACTTTAACATTTAAATCTCAAATAAAAAGCTGCATACTTCACATAGGGAGATCTGTAATAGAAAATTTACTGAGATCAAACACACACTAAAACAGAATCAACTGAACAAAACACTATAAAAAAACACTATCTTACTTATTTTAAAATTATTTAAAAAAAAATTATACTACATGATATATGTTCATAATTAAATTCATATGTAACTTTGATGTAATATTAATTTTCTTATAATTAAATTATACATAATATGTAAATGAAATCCTCAGCACGGGAGATCCCAGTGAGGATATCATTATATCTATTTGTTACAAAAAAAAAACCACTTATTTCATGCCAAAACATGCCTTATCTACATTTATTCAACGTGTCATTATCGCTTGACAGATTCTGGTTTGGATCTTGGGGCCAACCTGCAAAGAGCGTTCACACGTTGGCTCGGCCTTCAGTTCAGTTCAGTAGACAGTAGTGCTGATTATTGCGTGAATGATTACTTACGTTTACGAATTATGATGATTATTAATTCAATGTGCTGTATAATTTCTACATCCATCTAGATTTGACGGCCTCTGGTAAGGCTCTCGACTAGCAATCCGAAGGTCGCGCGTTCAAATCCCGGTGTGCGCAAATAAATTTTGTTTGATGAATTAGTGTTATTTTACAATTTATTCATTTAAAAAATTATATATTGTACTAGATAGTAATACCCCACCTTACTCTTCCCATCTCCTTCCCTTCCAATACCTACAGCTTCACAACATACCACAATTGGGAATGCCGTAGTTTAACTTGCTCCAGGTGGTTGGGAACAGTTGGCATAGTAATAATAAGAAAATAATTGTAAGTAAAGAATAATTCGTACATAAATTTGACCTGTCGATGGCTGAGTTGACATCGCGTTTGGGTCCCACCCAGGCGTGGTGTGTTCAATTCTTCGGCCGTCCTCCATCACAACACAAGCATCCTATTCCGCTTACTGTGGTGGTAGTAGGAGATTTTGAAATAATGTCAGGTTATTCGTAACCGGGGAATGTTTCTCTTCATAAAAAATATTAACTCGACAATATAATAACAGACCCAAAAAATAAAGACAATTATTATCAGTTATAAAAAGTAAATGAAGTAGATATTAAGTTGGTCTGGTTCCAGACGGTTAGAAACAGTTGCGGTATTCACGAACGATTCTTGAACGTTGGCCCCAACGCTGACCTTAACATTGGCCCCGACGTTGGCGCCAACGTGGACTGGGCTCTTAAGGTTAAACGCAACGCTTGTTATATTCTATGTGTTCATAGATGGCGTTAATTAAATAATTTTATTAAAATACGCTTTTGCAAAGTATTTCTTTACAATATTAAGAAAAATCATTTGTTTATGAATATGAATCAATAGTTTTGTTCGTTTAAAAACTCAATTCTTTCGAGAAAGGCATACAAATACAATATTGTACCGATTATTCAATCCAATATTGTATTTGCATGCCTTTCTCGATAGAATTGAGTTTTTATATAGACAAAACTATTTATTCATATTGCGTATATGCGGGCGCAAACATATAATTTGTCTTAATACTGTAAAGCAATACCTTGCAAAAAGCGAATTTTGATCAAATTAATTAATTACGCCATCTATGAACACGTAGAATATTACGAGCGTTGCGTTTAAGGTTAAACGCAACGCTCGTTGTATTCTACGTGTTCACAGATGGCGTTAATTAATTAATTTTGTTTAAATACGCTTTTGCAAGGTATTGCTTTACAATATTAAGACAAATCATTTGTTTGCGCCCGTATATACGCAATATGAATATGAATTAATAGTTTTGTTCGTTTAAAGACTTAATTCTTTCGAGAAAGGCACACAAATACAATATTTTACCGATTTTCAATCCAATATTGTATTTGTATGCCTTTCTCGATAGAATTGAGTTTTTATATGGACAAAACTATTCAATCAAGTCTCTTGTCTCACTGCTACGCTGATGATCAGCAAGTTTAGTTTTACTGCGCTCCAAATGAAATCAATAGTCTCAAGATCCGTATAACTGAATGTCTAGAAGCAATAACTCGTTGGATGTCTTCAAACAAGCTGAAGCTGAATCCATCTAAGACTGAGTTTCTCTGGGCGGCCACAAACAAACGTCAGCATTTCATAGATTTCATTACAAAACGTACGGTGTACCATTACAAAAGCGGAAATTCACACAAATTCTCAGACTTGCTGACAGCATCTGTAAGAAAATAATATAACGCTCAATACGCCAGCACCCTGAGGGGTTAAACCAATTGAACTGTTTTTCAAAAATCTAATTCAATATTTTTTTATATTGTATTTTTCCCACTTGCAAAGTGAAATATTTCAAGCTATAGATTCCTAAGCAAAATTAACTGAGAACAAAATTAAAATATAATTAAAAAAATTCAGACAAATATTTGTTTAACTTACACTGGAATGACATCAATGTTGATCAGTGTTGCCAACGAAGGCGATTTATCGCCATTAAGGCTACTCAGAACGAGAATCGGTGACGAAAAAAATCTAAAAGGCGACTGGTCGCCTTTTAGGCTACCTCAGAGACAAGTTATTGAAATCAGCCAAATCACAAATAATAATTTTAAAAAAATATATCATAAACCTCTCGAACTTACCATTTAACACCGGTATTTGACATAATATTTTTTGCGACCGGAAAAATGTGAGGAATTTTCCGAAATGGAATTCCGTAGCTACCCCCACCCCCCCACATGGATTTCAAATATTTTGTGGGGAATTATGTTTTACAGAAATTCTCTATTTATGCATCAATGTTAAAAATAGCCGTGATTCGTCTTACATCTTCCACCTAGAGTTGGGCGAAGCGGCTCAGTTGAGGGAGCCGATTCACTAGGTCCCGTTCACTTGAAAGATCCGCTTCAGTGAACCGGCTCGATTGAACCGGTCCCCCCCCCCATTTTTCATTTTTCTTTTATAAAAGTTGTATTTAAAATATTTTTAGGTTTTTACGATTTTTCATCTCAGTGTAAAAGGTTGCGTCCGACAAAGCTCCCTCCGGAAAAATGAGCTGTAAAGATAAATGCTTTAAAGCTCATTTCTCAGGACAGCGTTTTGTCAGATCGGACCTTGTTATCGTGAGGAAACATTCCGACATTTTTGCTTCTTTAGGCGATTGAACGAATTAAGTAGGCTGAGTGCAATTATATTGTTTATGGTCGCATGTATTTTCACAACCTTGAGAAATCGCAAAAAACGGTATTTGGTGACTGGTATATTTCGAAGAAAATATTTTTGCCTAGGAACATCGATCTAAATATCGTATATTTATGATCACATTCAAAAGGGATTCCCAATATTATTGGAATACCCTTTTGTAACAATGAAAAAAATGAAATCGAGAAATATTTTTTGTTTTTAGGTTTTTGGTATGAAACGTCAAACTTCAATCGTATTGTAATCGTTGAATCACGATTCTTATCGCTTGTTATTTTTTTTACCCGGAAAACATAATTACGTACTTTAAAATAGCCTTAATTTAAAATTACCATAATTTCCACAAGAAAAGCTTTTTACCCCCGGCTTTATGCAATCGTTAAAAAAATACTATGTATAACAGCAACCTCGGTGCCCTGTGAAAGGATATTTTCGAAAGCAGGTCAAATTCTAACTCAAAAAAGGTTCAGAATGACATCGTCAAATTGTCAGATGTGTTATTTTTTAATTACAATCTATAATCTATATCAATACCATGAAAAAGTTTCCTTAAATTAAGTTTAAAAAATCAATTAGCGAATCGTATTAAAATATAGAACAATAAAAATAAACTAAAAACTATTTAAAATTAATTGTGTCCTAAATAAGTGTAATAAGAATATAAAAAAAATGTGTTGTGTAACAAAACACTTCGGTGTGAGAATAATAGTTAAACGTCGTTCATGTAAGTGCTCATTACCAACATTATTTAGATATCAATGATTAACTGAAAATAAACCATGAACATAATATAACTCTTCCTTGTTCCTGTAATAATAAACTAAATAGGTGCCGACGCAACAACTAAAATGTAATGCAAGCGGGAATACCAATATTATTATGTCGTATCAATCCGGTCAGTACGTCAGTAGTGACCCGCGAGCCGTGAGATCCGTTGAACGATGTATGCGGACTAGGGTGGTTACAAGGTATAAGGCAAAAAAATATTTTCGTCCTAATGCCGGCCTGACCCCCCTAATATTTGCCATTTGTCTAGAAAATAAGATTTGGAAAGTTTTAGCTCAATTGGATAATGTTAACCCGTGCCTCATCGAGATTAAATATGAAAAAACGACTTTTGAAAAAAAAAACTTAATTTAATCACTTTTGATCAAATTTTGTTTCCTTTGAACATTATACATTATTAAACAATATAATAAACAACATCGTATTGAATAAAATAATATAATAAAACATAAAACAAACATTTTTTTCAACTTTATAAATGTTTTTAGGAATTTCAATTTAATGGTTATTATCTGGTTTATAGTTATATCCCTAGATGGATGGCAAAGGCCATTTATTGTATCAAAATATATCTTTTCAGGGATCAATTTACATTAAAAAAATTTAGAATAAAAAGCTATCACTGACATTTGTTTATTTTTAATAAACATTTATATAAAAGCGTGGTTTAACGCCCCCAAACCCACTTTGGCCCCCAACCAAGACCTAAAATTTTTAAAATCTCTTGTAAAATATAGAGAAATCGATAAAGAACTTGCAGACAAGGCACTGTCTAAAATGATAAATCATCTGTAGTACCTCAATTCTGAGCAAGTCGCATTTTCTTTCTTCAATGAAAATTTAGAAAAAAGTGTCTAAACAAGCATGGCTGTAAAAAGTCTACAATTAATTCCAATTGAAGAACAAACATGTGATAGGGATGTGAAAGCAAAACTCAGTCTCGATCAAGTGGATAATTTATTGGACAAAGATATCGATTTTTTTGTTTCTCATCAAACTCTAAATTTTATCAAAAGATTTGAAATTGATACAGAATTTTTAAATACGGATCCTGATATATGGTGTAAAAATGAACATTATTTAAAAGCAATAAAAAAGTGAACGGTTTCAAGGTTGTCAATGACACAACTGAAAGAGGGGTAAAATTAATCCAAGACTTCAATTCCTGTTTGACAAAAGACGAAGAACAACGACAGTTTCTGTTACAAGTTGTATCGGAATGTCGATTTTTTTTTCCTTACTCTTCAAAAGCCACAAGCCATCACCACCTTAATCTGATAATTAATTGTAAATGTAAATAATAATAACTTCTTTCTTTCATAATGCTTTCTTTTGTATATTTTAAATAATAAAACTTTGAACATTATTTCTTCTTGTTTTTTTATACCTTTTTGCATTTCTTTTCTCGTAAATCCATAATTTTCAATTTTGGATTGTGCTGTATTTACTTTGAAAACAGTTTTAACTACACCCTTTTTTATGTAACAACTGAGAAAATAAATAAATTAAAATCTGGACAGCACATGTAATTAAATCTTGCAATATTGTTAGGTATTTTATAAAAAAAAAAAATTATAGAAAGTTAAACTTCAACCTTGATGAGGCACGGGTAAACCTTATCCAATTGAGCTGAAACTTCACCAATCTCATTTTTTAGCCAATTGGCAGCTTTTAGGGGGGTCAGCACAAAAAATTCCAACATTGATTTTTTGTAACCACCCTAATGCGGATCTTTCGTTCGCGAACGTGTGAGTCGGCTCTTCGGGTCTGGCGGGTCACCTGCTCACCGGCTCACCGTTCCCGAACAGGTGAGTCACTACTGATCCGCGAACGAGTGAGCGGCTGATTTGGGAACCGGATCTTACGGATCCGCGTAAGGATCCGGTTCACTGAGCCGACTAGTTCGCGAACGACTCACTTCTATTCGTCACGAATGTAAACGATGTAAACGAAAAACGTTATCGCACGCGACGCACGCTTGTGTTCCACCGTCACTGGTCTAAAAAGCACGCTACAACTTGTAAGCCAGATTTCTTCATTAAACTCTTTAACAATACACGGGTTTCATTATTATTGTAAATTAGAATCAAAGCGAACTGAGATATTGAGAGTGTTTTACTAAGTTTCGTCGTTGACCTGTTGATTTTGTGATTCGTGATTGAGAAGAACGTTCAATTAAAATCAAATCTGTACTAAAAGAAGGAGTAAACACAGAAAAAAAAGAGACCACCTCTATAGGTAAGCATATTACAAGTTAATTACTCTGAGAGTTTCAATTCTTTAGGTTATTTTGTTCGCTTCTGGGAACAACTCGTGTTGTCTCACAGAAATCTATGTGTCTTTCTTACGGTGGTGGGGAAAAATATGATATAAACGGTGTCAGAAAGAGAAAACACCACGCTTTATATTCGAATTTAGAATTTTTCAACAGACAAATTAAAATGTATACCTCTATGAAACCAATGATTCCGACTGAAATTTAAAAAAAAGAAACTTTGTTAATTTTTAATTAATTATTTTTATATGAAACTACAAAAAAGTGAGCTTACGATAAAGTTTATAAAACATTTGTCTAATAAAATAAGATTGTTTTCATAAATTTTTTGTTATCAGTAATTTTAGTTACAAAAAATGTAAAGTGAACCATTTTTAAAAGTTTTTAATGTTTGCATTAAATTTTTTAATTAATCAACAAATATATGTTTCAACACCTTACAAAAACAGTTGGTAAATATTTACCTACGACTACCGTTTTTACTACTACAAAAAATTGCCCCTTTAATAACGCCTGCTCGCGTCCCCTTTAGAGTTATATCCCAGTTTTCAAGTAGTTTGTGGGCTACGCTAGGTTTGTATAGACTGGTTTGTGATTTAATTCTACCTAATCCAACCTAACCTAACATGTACGGAATATTTTCTCAAACGGTAGTCGTAGGTAAATAATTACCAAACAGTTTTTAGTTTTCGGATACGTTCAAAATATTCCATTTATTTGGATTTGATTGCAAGGACCGTCTGACAGAATATGGGTGAGGTCTGATGGCAATGGAAAGTTAGTTACGCAAATAGAAATATGAGTAATATTGCTTTTGGACAATAGGTGCAAGAGCGTAAGCAAGAGGTAACTTACTAAGTACCTATATAATGTCTTTGTACGGAACGATGTTTGATGTCTTTTTGAAATAATGGCATACAGAGCTCTTTCTCTTTCAACATGAGTTAAGAATTGGTTGTAGGAGGAATGTTTGATGTCTGCTTTGTTCTGTTTGATATTTTAAGAGGTCTGTTTTCGCGGCCAGAAATATTAATTCTCGAAAGAAGGTCTATTGTACTTTTATCTCTCTCTAAAAGCCCAGCTACACTACTCGCGAAGTTGATCGAAGTTGACCTAATACGATAGTGTGGGCACGAACTTCGCTTCGCTTCGGGCATCTTCGCTTCGCTTGGCCCGACTTCCGATTGTTGTCGGTAAATGCGCCCGAGTCAAAGGACTCGAAGTTCGAACACGAAGTGTCTGCCCACACTACTCGGTTCACTTCAGTTCGCTTCGAGACGTCGTGTTTGGTGGTTGTGCGTGCGCAGAGTCATAGTGACTATACGTAATAAAATATGGCTTCTACACTGTGGTCACAGGACCTAATTTTTTTGTTCCTAGAAACACTCCAATCCGAGGCGGTTATTTGGGACCCAATTGAAAGGGTCCATAAAGATAACTAACTAACCATCACGCCGTTTCCCCGCAGGGGTAGGCAGAGAGGACGGACCGCCAAACTACTCGGTCTTGGCACACACTCCTTGCCTCATTCACATTCATACATCGTCTCATACATACTCTTCTATTATTCTGACTCTTGACATGGCCCGACTCGAGTATCTGATTCACTTGATCGTGCCATGTCTTCCTCGGGCGTCCCCGACTTCTGCTACCATTCACATTTGCATCATATATCCTCCTTTTTTTATTTTTTTTTTATAGTGAATACCTCACAAGAGTCCCAACTGCTCCAGTCTGGAGCCAGTGAGACTATGGCATCCCCAATTGGGGGATGTTGTGAGGCTTAAGGTAAGTGGGGAAGGGAAAGAGGAAGGTGGGGAAGTACCTGGCTATTCAGATCTAGTCACTAAACACGGCTAAAGCCATTTGGAGCAACGTTTCAATTCTGAATGGTGGTCTTACACCAGAGCGATACTGGTAGTATCTTCCACTCTGGAACGTGCCGCAAATATACTATATATTATTTTAATTAATTAATTGTGAAATAACACAAATTAATCTAATAAAATTTATTTGCGCACGCCGGGTTCGAACCCGCGACCTTCGGAATGGCAGTCCAATGCGTTACCACTGGACTATGCCGGCCGTCACACTCCTATCTTCGCTCATTCGCTCTACATGCCCAAACCATCTAAGCGTCCCTTTCTTAATCTTACTCATTACGCTTACATCAGCCTTGCACTCTTTGCGGATCTCCACATTCCTCACACGATCAAACATGGTTTTACCACACATACGCCCTTGAGGTGATTTTTCAAAAAAACGGCGCTTTACAAATTATCCAATTATTATTATTATTATACGCCTCAGGGATCTCATTTCAACAGCATTTAATCTACTTTCATCCTTTATTTGCCACTTGAACGTCCATGTTGCCTAGTGCACGGACTCCGAGAGACTGAGCTACTCGCGAAGTTGCACGAGTGTGTGGGCACGCACTTCGGACTTCGGCTAACTTCGTCGAGGACTTCGTCGAAGCGCCGAAGCGAGTAGTGTAGCGGCCGCTTAACGATGTAAACTATCCGGGGTATGTACCTGGTAGCGACAAAAAGTTATATAAGGGGTCAAATAAACGGGAACATTTAGTTTTATTATTTGAAAACTTGCACGAAGCCGGAGCCTTTCGTTTAGTTCATTCGAAATAGCGCACACAGATGTGCGACGCAGACAGACAGTTGCAGGTGAGCCGGTGACGGAAGACAAAAACGACATTTTAGGTGTATGTGTGAATATATTTGCATCAAAACGGGAATTACCCTTTTGTTTAGTTCATTCAAATTAGCGGAGAAATATATTGTTGTACGGAAATCGGATGATGCATGTCGCGGAAGCAGAGAAAAAATATATATTTGGATGGTTTGTATAGCGCCGTTTTTGTGCAAAATCACCTCAAGGGCACTGTGCAAATATATAATACATTTCTACAATGATCTATGCTATTACTAACTGTATATGGAGATATCATCGTACAATTCTCCGTTATAATAATTGACTTTGGCAGCATTGTTGGAATGTCTAGGAAAATTTCTTTCTGAAATTAGGGAAATAAAAATCCGTGTGGAATATGATAATGATAATAATGATTTATAATGATATCCTCACTGGGATCTCCCGTGCTGAGGATGTCATTTACATATTATAATTTAATTATAAGAAATTAATATTACAACAAAGTACCTATAATGTAGCATATTTTTTTTTAAGCAATTTTAAAATAAGTAAGATAGTGTTTTTTTGAATAGTTCAGTTTAGTAAATTCTGTTTTAATCTGTGTTTGATATCAGTATATTTTCAATTTCAGATCTCCCTATATTAAGTATCCAGCTTTTTATTTGAGATTTAAATGTTATAATGTTGAGGTTTTTGAGTGAAAGTGGTATTTTACTGTAGAGTTTAATACTATGATATAAGAAGCTTTTTTGCCCAAAAGTTGTATTAGTAGTTATTTGTTGGATAAGTTTTTGACCATGAGATCTAGTGTTTCTATTGTACGTGTTTGTTGTTATTTCTTGGGATTTGTACTTATTATGTAAATGAATATAGTTTTAGAATATAGTTGTTTAATTGACATGATGTTTAGATTGGTGAAGATTTCGACAGTGCTAGCTCTTACAGGAATTTTCAGTATAATTTTCATTATAGCTTTTTGAGTTTTAATTATTGGATTTAGTATATTTTTATTTGCACTGCCCCATCCGATAATACGTGTTTACATTTTTGAAGTGAAACTTCTTTAGGCGCGTAATGGATTTTCGATGGACGGAGTAAAACCGAGTCAGGATCGACACGAAAATGCGGGTACCCCCACCACCGCTCACCGTTCACTGTCCCTCTCTCACCATATGCGCTTGTTGAGGTGGGGGAGCCGCTCACGAACGTTCTCTCTCTTCTCTTCTTTCCTCTCTCTCAGACACCAGCGAACTGCGCCACGCCAAGCATCAGCTGCTTGGTTAGTATACTGCGTCGTGAGTGTAATACGAGTGAAATACGTAATTGATTGTGGTTCATACGGTTTAACAAAAGAAGTTTCACTTCTGTCTTGCGTAGGCTTGACACACCCACTTTTTTTTTTTATTTCCCTCTATTTTATAATTATTTCAATTTGTCAAAAACTTTACAAAAAAAATTAACTTACACAAAACTCTCTACTAAAACCATACTTATACTCGTATAGGCACTTTCGCGAAAAGAAAACATTCGGATCAAATTTTTTTGAATTATTTATTATAATTGATTTTTTTAAATTATATTTTACAAACAAGTTCGGCTGTCTAATGTTTGTAACAGTTTTTATAAATTAAAAAAGGATCATTAAATATGTATATAAAATTTAAAAATACAAGATGGAGTTCTGCAAATTGATAACAATAAATAATTGAATGACTTTCCAAACACTCAAAATCACTGATGTTACAATCAAAGGCATATTCAACAAACAAAAACACTGATGTTTATTTTTATTTTTTTTTTTTTTTATTTATTTGGGAAAATCAACAGATTATTTACATATATAAGAATAAACTAAATAATAAAGATAAAATCCAATAACAGGTTTTCACTTAAAATTATAATAATAATAAAAAATATTAAAACAAGAAACTAAGGGTTCTGTACCCGTGGCCTGAGAAATTTACAAAAAATACAAAATTGTAAATAATAAATAAAAAAATAATAACAGATCTAGGAACACAAATAATATACTAATAACCAGCTAAATTTCAAAAATTTAAATTTAACTGATATACTAATAACCAACTAAAATTCAAAACAAAATGTATTGTAAAATTTCAACACAGCAGCAATCAATAACACTACACAATAGCAATAATAACAATATAATAAATGTATACCTACAACTAAATTGAACACATGAGTATAAATTGGAAGGTAAGTAACTGGAAAGGATTCAAAGCAATAACATGATAACTTCAAGTAGAATATTTAAAATTATTTAATGTTAGTTATTACATATCTTTTAAAGGTTCCTAAATTACTTGAGAATATGTCCATATCATTAAAATTCTTATTAAATATACTACAGGCTCTGAATATAAACGCATTTTGTCTTATATTAGTAGAACATTTATGGAGATGAAAAAGTGATTTTTCTCTAGTTCTAACGCTCGGAACTCTAAAATTAATTTCAGACAGAAGGGGAGAACAATCAATAAAGCCATTGATAATTTTATGGAGATATATTATATCTGCGGAGTCTCTTCTAGTTTTTAATGGCTTAAGTCCATAAAGGTCCATCGAGCTGTTTACGTCAAGGTTTGAATTTAGTTTGAAATTTAAATGATGGACAAATTTTCTTTGGATGGCTTCAATGCGATTTATGTAAATATTATATTGAGGATTCCATATGGGAGAAGCGAATTCAAGATGACTGCGAACATAAGAAAAATACAATATTTTAAGTGTTATGATATTATTAAATTCTTTTCCAATACGGAATAAGAATCCTAGCATTCTAAGGGCTTTCTTAACAATCATATCAATATGAGCCTCAAATGTAAGTTTACTGTCAAGTATAACACCTAGATCACGAATTTGTGTAACTTTTTTGAGTAGTTGGCCAGCTATATGATAATTATGGTCAAACTTAATTTTATTTCTAGTGAAGGTAATTACATAACATTTAGAAGTGTTCATGTTGAGACGATTGCGGATACAATAATCATTAAGCCTATACAGATCTTCTTGTAGTTTAAAGCAGTCAATTATAGAATTAATAGGCAGGAATATTTTCATATCATCAGCGATAAGTAGAACATTTGCATAATTAAAGCATTTTATAATGTCGTTGATGAAAATTGTAAACAGTAACGGTCCCAGGTGAGATCCTTGGGGCACACCTGAGGGTATATTTACAATCTCAGAGATGAAGCCATTTATTGTTACTCCCTGAGTGCGCCCATTAAGATAGGAGACTAACCATCTATATAAATCCCCATGAATTCCCAAAGCTAGTAATTTGGACAAAAGAAGACTGTGGTCAATTTTATCAAAGGCATATTCAACAAACAAAAACACTGATGTTACAATCAAAGGCATATTCAACAAACAAAAACACTGATGTTACAATCAAAGGCATATTCAACAAACAAAAACACTGATGTTACAATCAAAGGCATATTCAACAAACAAAATCACTGATGTTACAATCAAAGGCATATTCAACAAACAAAAACACTGATGTTACAATCAAAGGCATATTCAACAAACAAAAACAACATTTGGGCAAAAAAATGTATACAGTGTTAATAATTTATATTCACAAGACCTGCTGCAAGTGTTATGTAAGCTGGATATTATTTAAACAGAATAAATATAAATAACATTGAAATAGCAGCACAATAACAAAACAATGTATATGTTATATTTTAATGTGCTTGTAGCTATATATATTATATAACTACAAGCACATTGTATTACAATCTTCTGTACGTAGGTACACATGGTTAAAAATATACAAACAGTTGGACGGTTAGTAATATCCACTTTCGACCTAAAACACAATTCAACATTTTATAACAATCAATAACGTACGTACCCTAATAAACGTTTCATTAATTCATAATTTTATTTATTTTTTAATAATTCATCATATTCTTGATGAATTATTAAATAATAATGATGTGTAAGATTTTTTTCAAAAGTGACTTCCATTTAGTCACAGAAATTATCAAAGTTGACTCCAAAAATCGTAATCTTTTCGGGGCTATATTTTATAATTTAAAGCAAAAATCGACAATCGGACTCTCATCCGTAATTTCTACATGCCACACCCTTTGATTAAAAAAAGAAAAATCAGTTTTATTTGGTATTTTAGCCGTAAATACAAATTTAAATTTGTATGGAAAGGTCCGTTATTCAGTAGTTTACACGTCGGCCTAGACTTTAGGTTCACGTTTGACGTTCTCACACACATGCTACTTTCATCCTCTGACAATTCCTTGCCTCACTGCCATACTTCAGGGTTGGTATCAGTACTCCATTGTGATCCTTTGCGTCGTTGGACAAGAAATTATTATCAAATTTTTACAACTGGATAAAAGACAATAATAATTTGGAAATACAAATAAAACATTTGACTCAATTTGATTAAGTTTATAATGAAGCTCTAACCGCAGAGATTGGCCGGTCCGTGATTAATTCCTATTTATAGTTCTTGGCAACATGCTCCGTTTCCGCTAGCGATAACAACAGACTCCGTATTACGTAATAATTCAATATTTGAACTACAGGGAAAAACTATGCTATTATTACAATTTTAAGAAACTATATGGAGTTATTTAAAACGCTCTGAACTTAAAGCGTAATCAGCTGTCACCCCTTTATGTATTTTAGGAGTGACAGGTCTGTATGGGATTGTATGGCGAGCAATATGGAGTTATTTAAAACGCTCTGAACTTAAAGCGTAATCAGCTGTCACCCCTTTATGTATTTTAGGAGTGACAGGTCTGTATGGGATTGTATGGCGAGCAATATGGAGTTATTTAAAACGCTCTGAACTTAAAGCGTAATCAGCTGTCACCCCTTTATGTATTTTAGGAGTGACAGGTCTGTATGGGATTGTATGGCGAGCAATATGGAGTTATTTAAAACGCTCTGAACTTAAAGCGTAATCAGCTGTCACCCCTTTATGTATTTTAGGAGTGACAGGTCTGTATGGGATTGTATTCCCGACATACGATCGAACTGAAACTCGGCAAATAGACTCGTTGTCAATGAAAATGCATTCTACCAACTTTTGGTGGCACTCACACACACACGCATTTCTCTGAAATTGGATGACATCACAGGAAATGATAGATTATTTAAAATTGACTAATATATCATCGGACTAAAAATGAAAAAAAAGCTTTTTTACTCCAAATATAGAACTGGTGAATCGACAGCACACAGAAAACATATCAACTCTTTTTATTTCTTTTTGGCTGATATCAACCCCTCGATTTTTTTCAAATTTAAACTTAAAATTCCAACTTTGACTGGATTTACTCGAAAACGAAAGTCTTAATTTAAAACAAGTTGTACCACAAAATCGACTACTTTTTTAATACAGAAATTTTAAATCTGAGGATACTACAGCGGTGTTGTAGACAAATTCCCTTGTTTTATTGTATTATTTTCTACTAATTATCATTCTAAAGCTTTATATAAAACAACTGTTCTAAGTGTACTTGTCATGTGTTGTTCATCATGTATACAAAACATTGGTAAATATTTACATCGGTGAAAAAAACTACTTTTGATTTTTTTTTCTTTCTACAATAACATTATTTAAATAAATTCATTTTGGTGAGGAACCCTTTTAACAAACTACAGATCAGTAGCTTTACAGAAAAAATAATAATTTTCTTATTGTTGTTTGAAATGTTTTAAAACTACAAAAATCCTTATGTTAATGCAGTGCCATAATACCAACTCTGGCTGTTGTTGTCCTTGTTGCAGAATCAGTCTCCAGAAATCTCCATCACTCCAACATGCAGGTGGACAAGAACTTGAAGTACTGCTCTGACTGGCAAAATACCCTCATATCCTACAACCCTGACATTGTAGATAACAATATAAAACTGGCGATGGAACCTTATCCAGATAAAAAAGTGTTGGCGGCTTTCGCCAACCTGGCGTACTCGGACTGTCCGGGGGAAATGCCTGAAGGGTGGTACCTGCTCACCACGGCACGAAACAACAATAACGGGTACTTCGGTTGCGCGGTTTGGAACCCTTTGCAGCAGCAGATAGCAGTGGCCCATAGGGGGACAAAAAAATGGAAGTTGGGAGCTTACTGGGCTGACATACAAGGTATTTGGCGTAATAAATATACCTACTTGATGAATTCCGCCGTCTCTTTCGCAGATAAGATCAAGGAGGTAATCATCGAAGTAAATAAAAACCGTGGAGTTCGCTTCGTTTTGTCCTTCACAGGGCACTCCCTCGGAGGATGGCTGGCCGGAATTACCACCTACACTGTGAAATATCTGAAGAGTGAAGGCGGTGGCTTCCGTAGGATTGCCAGCCCTGACGAAGGTCTACACGCGCACACATTAGCTCTAGATAGCCCGGGGACCAAAGATATCTTAACCGAGATACGCAGAAATTATGGTAAAAGATACGACAGATTCATGTGCACTAAGCACTTGGATCTAACCAATTTCTTCGCTGCCCCTAATCTTGTAAACTGCACTGGCCATCAGGTGGGAAACTTACTTCAAGTCCATATTGAACGGGTTGCTCTCCCAAGTGATTCGAAGAAACCCACTTTCACATCCAATTTAGACAAACATGCGTTAGACGTTTTCATCGAAGCTTTTGATGAAGAGAAGGATACATATGTGGTACTGAACTGGCCCCAAGGACGGAATGAACGCAATTATTACCACGGAATAGAAATGTTATCCAATTCCCACATCTTACAAGAAGCTAATCAAGCTCCTCCTGACATCAATCACTCAGGAGAAACACCAATATTTCAATACAGCACTGTTAAATCGCTGGGAAAAGTATGCCAGCTCGGGGTATTTTCCACAGAAGAGCTTAAATTTATAGAAAATTGGAGCTTTTTTCAAAACAATGCGATAATAAAAAAAACTGAAATTGAAAATTTTCTCTCTTGCCAAAAACTTCAAAAAATTGATTTTCCACCATTTGAGATTGATTCGAGAAGAAACACTATTACTTGTGATTCGAAGGAAGATTTAGAAAATGTTATTCGTTTAATTAAACAACTATTGCGGTGGTTTCCCGCAGAGATCATGGAAGCTATGCGTTTACAGAACCAGAGTATAAAGTCAGCCCCCTTATACATGGCTAGCCAGGCATACATTCACACCTTGCCTGATATCCTGGACTGCGAGGACACCTTGGGATTGAAGTCATTCTTGGAATCTTCTAAACGTGTTTTACAAATAATTGTGACCAGTGATTTTGAATTTCAAACCGCCAGATTGTACAATATATTGATTCTCATGGAAAGCACAACTTTGGACGCAAAATACTTGAAAGTAAAATATCACACTATATTGAGTTGGAAACATTTGACAACTTCAGCTGAGTTTGTAGATTTCGAAGGCTTAATCGAAACTGATGTTAACATCAGTAACCTGATCATTCTTAATTTGGAATCTACAAGTATAATCACTAACCAATTGACAACAATATTAAAACATTTAGAAAAGTTCAACCGCAAGAAACTTGTGATCATTCGATCGAAACCAATTGATGAACAAATATTTGAGAACTATAAACTAACCGTTGAAACAAAAACTTTGCAAAAATTTAAACTAGAAGACCTAACTCCTTCGTCTAAACAAACAATATTCTCCAGAGATGTAATTACCATAGGTGAAGAAACGCTCAGCCTCGATCTTTTACTGAGAAATGACTGTGAAACTCCCAACGAAAAAATAAATCAATTGATTTCACCCATTTTAATGGACCTAGCAATGGACAACCTGACTATAGAAACAATCCCAAACAACCTTCCGAGACTTTGCGAATTAGACACTCTCTATTCGAAGGGGAACAAACTAGTAGACAGGGAGAGGCTGACGGCACTACTGGAGAGGAGTGGGGCCGGTGGACCACTGCTGGTTATCAGCGATCCAGAGCAGCGCAGCCAGGACTACTGGGAGGGGGTGGAGGCTGCGCGGGGGAGGATATTCACCACCAAGGAAGATGGACAGGACCTCTTTCTGGAAAAGTGTCGAGAGGAGTCAAATATACTAATCTATTGGTTCCGTTTATCCGCTGAAGGCTTCACCCTGAACGAAGTTTACAATGGAAATGTATACCTCCCCAGGAAGTTAAATAGTCGATTTATCATTAAATCTATGAAAGAATTCGTTCAGTTCAGCGGAGATAAGGATTTATTTATATTCAAAGATGTGGTGGATAAATTATCACTTATTAGGTCCTTCAAATTATCCAAAGAGGTTGAGGATTTGTTCGTCAAGGAAAATCACTTTAATATTGAAATGCATGAATCGAATATCGGAAATATAAATACAGATAAGTTCAACAAACATTATTTTAAAATGCTTGAGATTGAAGGTAACCCTTGTCTGGTTTGGCAATACTCCCACGGATCTCTGGAAGCCATTCGCCCCTTCATCACCATGGACTACAGGGACCCCATCGAGGAAAGAGACTTCAGCATTATGAAGAAGAAGATGACCATCATTGCCGCCGATCCCGGTATGGGAAAATCCACCAGCCTGACGCGCATGTCGGAACTCATTCGAGACTCCTGGGTATTGAGAATTGACCAAAGTTTCAAAAAATTACCCATCAGACTTACCATGCAATCGGTAACAGATTATTTGATGCACGCCTCGGGTTTACCTACCGACAAACAGTTGTTAAGCAATCTATTGCAGCATTGCCTTAAATCAGATAATTCGAGGCAGGTTTGTGTTTTGATCGATGCATTTGACGAGATTTCTGAGGAATACCAAGGTAAAATGGTAGAGCTCCTGAAATATTTAAAAACGGCAACAACGTGCCGCACAGTAGTCACCACTCGTGTCCATGAACGAAATCGTCTTGAAAGAGATTTGAGAGAATTTTCGGTAAAACTGGAAGAAATTACAAGAGAAAAGCAGGAAGATTATTTAGTGAACTTCTGGCTACCTCACCTAGCCTTAGAACTCCCAGAACACGGAGAGCTGGAGAAGAAGAGGCTGTGCAAGTTTGCCAGAGAGCTGCGGCAGGAAGTGGAGGGAGTGCTGGGGGTTGACGTGGCCAACTTCATGGGCGTCCCGCTGCAGATCCGTATGCTGGCAGAAGTGTTCCTCCAGCAGGTCATACAGGCTGTATTGTATCCAGAACAAGTTAATAACTTACGCAAAATCACCAATCTGTTTGACTTATATCAACAGTTCATGGAAGTCAAGAAAACAATATTTTTTGAGCAGAAGATTAATTTTAACCAGAAATCTAAATCCTTACGTAATTCCATGGTTAAAGATGTTATAGAAAAGCACTGTGTCTTGGCTTTCCAGACCATCGACCCAACATTCGCTACGCAATATTTCACAAACATAAAACGATCCGACCCGACGATCGATGACGTAAAAGCCATAAGTAGTCTCGGGCTGATAAAATATAAAGCTGACGGAGCTTTTGATTTCATTCACCGCACGTTCCAAGAATACTTTTGTGCTGATTTCATCGTCCGATGGCTCAGGAGACAGTTCAGTAACAGTGAAGAAGAAAACGTACTGATTAAAAATGAATTTTGTAAATTTTTGTTAAAGCCAGATTATAAAATAATCAGAATATTCATCGAGAGTCAGCTTGAAACAACGCCAATACTTCGCGAAGAACTGGAAAATCACCCAATAATGTACCAACATTGGTTTGAACATCGTCAGCTATTCTACCACGACAATAACAAAACTCCATGGCATATAGCAGCTGAAGAACAGAATACACGCATTGTTGAAGTCCTTCTGAGTGGCCCAAGTAGCGAGATATACGAGGAAGCCTATATGTCCTGTATATCAGCAAGAGACAAGGCCGGGAGAACCGTGCTGAATATAGCTTTGGATGAGGGAAATGCCAATATTGTAAACCAAATAACTGAAAATGTGAGGAGTTCCTCGGATAAGTCAATGGTAGGACTGATGCTTGCTACTTTCTTAGATATGAGAGGCGTCGTCCGTGGCAAAAATAATTATTTTGAAGAATATATTTCAAATACACAAATACAGTTTACTAGCATAAACCTGGCCTTGGAAAGAACACGTCACATAAGAGAAAATATATTTGAGCCATTTATTACAGCAGTGAGATATCATGACTACGAGACTGTGCTAGAGACTTTCAGTGGTCTAGAAAGTGACATAGAGCGAGCCTACTTATTGATTGCCATTGATGGTCAAGGCGATACTGCCATCAATCTAGCAGCGAGTAAACAAAATCATACATTGTTTAAATTATTTGCAAAACAAGGAGTTTGTGTATCGTATGATATAAAAGGACGGACCCCCTTGCATTGCGCTGCAGAGCAGGGGTATGTTAGTATTGTCAATTTTTTATTAAATCAATCTGAAGAAACCTATGAACACATAAGCGATAAATACTTGGAAAATGAGAAAATATTCGAAAAGAATGATATCACATTAAAGTACGAAAACAAATCTTCCATAAATTGGCAAGATATATGGGTTAATATTATTAACTCGACAGACCACAAAGGAAAAACTGCCCTGATATACGCTGCAGTGAATGGACACCACGAGGTGACACGCATGCTGCTAGATTCCGGAGCAGATATTAACTCCGCAGATAGCTATGGTGAAACTGCCCTGATATGCGCTGCAGAGGGGGGACATCAGGAGGTGACACGCATGCTGCTAGATTCCAGAGCAGATACTAACTCTGTAAAAAGCGATGGTGATACTGCCCTGATAATCGCTGCACGGGGGGGACACCTCGAGATTACACGCATGCTGCTAGATTCCGGAGCAGATGTTAACTCCGCAGATAGCTATGGTAAAACTGCCCTGATATGCGCTGCAGAGGGGGGATACTACGAGATGACAAGCATGCTGCTAGATTTCGGAGCAAATATTAACTATGCAGATAGCTATGGTAAAACTGCCCTGATATATGCTGCACAGCAGGGATGCAACGATTTGACACTTTACATGGCTAGCCAGACCTACATCCACACCTTGCCTGATATCCTGGACTGCGAGGACACCTTGGGATTGAAGTCATTCTTGGAATCTTCTAAACGTGTTTTACAAATAATTGTGACTAGTGATTTTGAATTTCAAGCTGCCAGATTGTACAATATATTGATTCTCATGGAAAGCCCAGCTTTGGACGCAAAATACTTGAAAGAAAAATATCACACTATATTGAGTTGGAATCATTTGACAACTTTAGCTAAGTTTGTAGATTTCAAAGGTTTAAGGGAGAATGATGTTAACATCAGTAACCTGATCATTCTTAATTTTGAAACTTCAAGTAGTTTCACTAACCAATTGACACCAATATTAAAAAATTTAGTAGAGTTCAACGGCAAGAAACTTGTGATCATTCTATCACAACCAATTGATATAACATTATATGACGAATATGAACTAATCGTTGAAACTAAGACTTTGGAAACATTTAAACTAGAAGACCTAACTCCTTCGTCTAGAAAAAAAATATTTTCTAGAGATGTAATTACCATAGGTGAAGAAACGCTCAGCCTCGATCTTTTACTGGGAAATGACTGCGAAACTCCCAATGAAAAAATAAACCAACTGATTTCACCCATTTTGATGAACCTTGCAATGGTCAACCTGAGTATAGAAAAAATCCCAAACAACCTTCCGAGGCTTTGCGGATTAGATACTTTCTATTCGAAGGGGAACAAACTAGTAGACAGGGAGAGGCTGACGGCACTACTGGAGAGGAGTGGGGCCGGTGGACCACTGCTGGTTATCAGCGATCCAGAGCATCTCAGCCAGGACTACTGGGAGGGGGTGGAGGCTGCGCGGGGGAGGATATTCACCACCAAGGAAGATGGAAAGGAATTTTTTCTGAAAAAGTGTAGAGAGGAGTCAAATATACTAATCTATTGGTTTCGTTTATCCGCTGAAGGCTTCACCCTGAACGAAGTTTACAATGGAAATGTATACATCCCCAGGAAGTTAAATAGTCGATTTATTATTAAATCCATGAATGAATTCGTTCATTTCAGCGGAGATAAGGATTTATTTATATTCAAAGATGTGGTGGATAAATTATCACTTATTGGACCCTTCAAATTATCCGAAGAGAATGAGGATTTATTCGTCTCAAAAAATCGCTTTCAAATTGAAAAGCGTTTGAATATCGAAAATATAAATGCAGATGGATTATTCAACAAACATTATTTTAAAATGCTTGAGATTGAAGGTAACCCTTGTCTGGTTTGGCAATACTCCCACGGCTCTATGGAAGCCATTCGCCCCTTCATCACCATGGACTACAGGGACCCCATCGAAGAAAAAGACTTCAGCATTATGAAGAAGAAGCGGACCATCATTGCTGCCGAACCTGGGATGGGAAAGTCCACCAGCCTGACGCGCATGTCGGAACTCATCCGAGACTCCTGGGTATTGAGAATTGACCACCGTTTCAAAAAATTACCCATCAGACTTACCATCCAATCGGTTACAGATTATTTGATGCACGCCTCGGGTTTACCTACCGATAAAAAGTTGTTAAGCAGTCTATTGCAGCATTGCCTCAAATCAGATAATTCGAGGCAGGTTTGTGTTTTGATCGATGCATTTGACGAGATTTCTGAGGAATACCAACTTAAAATGGTAGAGCTCCTGAAATATTTGAAAATGGGTACAACGTGCCGAACAGTAGTCACCACACGTGTCCATGAACAAAAACGTCTTGAAAAAGATTTGGGAGAATTTGCGGTAAAATTGGAAGAAATTACAAGAGAAAAACAGGAAGATTATTTGGTGAACTTCTGGCTACCTCACCTAGCCTTAGAACTCCCAGAACACGGAGAGCTGGAGAAGGAGAGGCTGTGTAAGTTTGCCAGAGAGCTGCGGGATGAGGTGGAGGGAGTGCTGGGGGTTGACGTGGCCAACTTCATGGGCGTCCCGCTGCAAATCCGTATGTTGGCCGAAGTGTTCCTCCAGCAGGCCATACAGGCTGTATTGCATCCAGAACAAGTTAATAACTTACGCAAAATCACCAATCTATTTGACTTGTATAATCAGTTTATTAAAGTCAAGAAAACAATATATTTTGAGCAGAAGACTAATTTGAACCAGATACCTAAAGCCTTACTTAATTTCATGGTTAAAGGAACAATGAAAAAGTATTGTGTCTTGGCTTTACAGACCATCGACCCAACATTCGCTACGCAATATTTCACAAACATAAAACGATCCGACCCGACGATCGATGAATTGAAAGACATAAGTAGTCTCGGGCTGATAAAATATAAAGCTGACGGAACTTTTGATTTCATTCACCGCACGTTCCAAGAATATTTTTGCGCTGATTTCTTCGTCCGATGGCTAAAACAGGTCAGAAACAGTGGAGAAGAAAACGTACTGATTAAAAATGAATTTTGTAAATTTTTGCTCAAGCCAGACTATAAAATAATCAGAATGTTCATCGAGAGTCAGCTTGAAACAACGCCAATACCTCGCAAAGAACTGGAAAATCACCCGATAATGTACCAACATTGGTTTGAACATGGTCAGCTATTCTACCACGACAATAACAAAACTCCATGGCATATAGCAGCTGAAGAACAGAATACACGCATTGTTGAAGTCCTTCTGAGTGGCCCAAGTAGCGAGATATACGAGGAAGCCTATATGTCCTGTATATCAGCAAGAGACAAGGCCGGGAGAACCGTGCTGAATATAGCTTTGGATGAGGGAAATGCCAATATTGTAAACCAAATAACTGAAAATGTGAGGAGTTCCTCGGATAAGTCAATGGTAGGACTGATGCTTGCTACTTTCTTAGATATGAGAGGCGTCGTCCATGGCAAAAATAATTATTTTGAAGAATATATTTCAAATACACAAATACAGTTTACTAGCATAAACCTGGCCTTGGAAAGAACACGTCACATAAGAGAAAATATATTTGAGCCATTTATTACAGCAGTGAGATATCATGACTACGAGACTGTGCTGAATATCTTCAGTGGCCTGGAAAGTGACACAGAGCGAGCCTACTTATTGATTGCCACTGATGGTCAAGGCGATACTGCCATCAATCTAGCGACGAGTAAACGAAATCATACATTGTTTAAATTATTTGCAAAACAAGGAGTTTGTGTATCGTATGATATAAAAGGACGAACCCCCTTGCATTGCGCTGCACGGCAGGGGTATATTAGTATTGTCATGTTTTTATTAAATCAATCTGAAGAAACATATGCAGACATAAGCAATAAATACTTGGAAAATGAGAAAATATTCGAAAAGAATGATATCACATTAAACAAATCTTCCATAAATCGGCAAGATATATGGGTTGATATTATTGACTCAGCAGACGACAAAGGCGATACTGCCCTGATAAACGCTGCACAGGGGGGACACCTCGAGATTGCACGCATGCTGTTAGATTCCAGAGCAGATACTAACTCTGCAAATAGCGATGGTAAAACTGCCCTGATATACGCTGCAAAGCGGGGATATAAGGAGGTGACACGCATGCTGCTAGATTCCGGAGCAGATACTAACTCTGCAAATAGCAATGTTATAACTGCCCTGATATACGCTGCACAGGGGGGACACCACGAGATGACACGCGTGCTGCTAGATTCCGGAGCAAAGACTAATTCTGCAAATAGAAAGGGTGAAACTGCCCTGATAAACGCTGCACAGAGGGGACACCTCGAGATTGCACGCATGCTGCTAGATTCCGGAGCAGATATTAACTCCGCAGATAGCGATGGTAAAACTGCCCTGATATACGCTGCAAAGCGGGGATATAAGGAGGTGACACGCATGCTGCTAGATTCCGGAGCAGATACTAACTCTGCAAATAGCAATGTTATAACTGCCCTGATATACGCTGCACAGGGGGGACACCACGAGATGACACGCGTGCTGCTAGATTCCGGAGCAAAGACTAATTCTGCAAATAGAAAGGGTGAAACTGCCCTGATAAACGCTGCACAGAGGGGACACCTCGAGATTGCACGCATGCTGCTAGATTCCGGAGCAGATATTAACTCCGCAGATAGCGATGGTAAAACTGCCCTGATATACGCTGCAAAGCGGGGATATAAGGAGGTGACACGCATGCTGCTAGATTCCGGAGCAGATACTAACTCTGCAAATAGCAATGTTATAACTGCCCTGATATACGCTGTACAGGGGGGACACCTCGAGATTACACGCATGCTGCTAGATTCCGGAGCAAATACTAATTCTGCAAATAGCTATGGTGATACTGCCCTGATATACGCTGCAGATGGGGGACACCTCGAGATTACAAGCAGGCTGCTAGATTCCGGAGCAGATACTAACTCTGCAAATAGCGATGGCGATACTGCCCTAATAAACGCTGCACAGGAGGGACACCTCGAGATTACACGCATGCTGCTAGATTCCGGAGCAGATACTAACTCTGCAAATAGCGAAGGTGATACTGCCCTGATAAACGCTGCACAACGGGGACACCTCGAGATTACACGCATGCTGCTAGATTCCGGAGCAGATACTAACTCTGCAAATAGCTATGGTGATACTGCCCTGATAAACGCTGCACAGCGGGGACACCTTGAGATTACACGCAGGCTACTAGATTCCGGAGCAGATACTAACTCTGCAAATAGCGATGGTGATACTGCCCTGATAAACGCTGCACAGGGGGGACACATCGAGATTATACGCATGCTGCTAGATTCCGGAGCAGATACTAACTCTGCAAATAGCGATGGTGATACTGCCCTGATATACGCTACAAAGCGGGGATATCAGGAGGTGACAAGCATGCTGCTAGATTACGGAGCAGATATTAAATCCGCAAATACCGATGGTAAAACTGCCCTTATATACGCTGCACAGCGGGGACACCACAAGGTGACACGCATGCTGCTAGATTCCGGAGCAGATATTAAATCCGCAAATACCGATGGTAAAACTGCCCTTATATACGCTGCACAGCGGGGACACCACAAGGTGACACGCATGCTGCTAGATTCCGGAGCAGATATTAAATCCGCAGATACCGATGGTAAAACTGCCCTGATATACGCTGCAAAGCGGGGATATAAGGAGGTGACACGCATGCTGCTAGATTCCGGAGCAGATATTAAATCCGCAGATACCGATGGTAAAACTGCCCTGATATACGCTGCACAGCGGGGATACCACGAGGTGACACGCATGCTGCTAGATTCCGGAGCAGATATTAAATCCGCAGATACCGATGGTAAAACTGTCCTGATATACGCTGCACAGCGGGGACACCACGAGGTGACACGCATGCTGCTAGATTCCGGAGCAGATATTAAATCCGCAGATACCGATGGTAAAACTGTCCTGATATACGCTGCACAGCGGGGACACCACGAGGTGACACGCATGCTGCTAGAGCGCAGGGCAGAAATAAACACTCAGACTAAAATGGGTAAAACAGCGTTGTCTGAGGCAGCATCCGCTGGACGTGTGAATATTGTAAAGTTACTTCTGGAGTTCAATGCCACTACATCATCGCAGGACGTAAATGGGTGCACAGCTCTCTCCAAGGCTGAACGGAAGGGACACAAAGAGATAGTTGATCTTCTCCGTGGTCACCAGAAAGCCTCACCCGCTGAACACCTATAGGACTATACCACCTTCAGCTGGACTTCAATTGTAACAACTGTTATATTAGTTATATAACTTAAGTACAATATCCATTCTAAACAGTGAATAAATAATATTTTAAAAAATGTTTTCTAAATCCAAATAAGATAGAAATATAAAAATTAACTGTTTTTAATAATGTTAAAGTGTAAGTGTAAAATAAAACTTACGTAAATTCTACACCAAAAGTGCTTATTTAAGAGTTATTCCCAAATGGTCAACTGAACAACAAATACCTTTAAGTTGTGATTATAATATTGACAAGTTTCATATAAAACTATAATTAACATTTTAGATTTTAAACTTAGTACAATTAACTTAAAAAATATTTTAAACTTTCAACATAATAATAGTACATAATAATAAAAAAATTTGAAGTTTTTTAAAATTAAAGTTAATAATAATTGTGTTAAGATGTATGAAAATATGAGTTATTTATTATCAATTTGACAATATTACATGTTCTATGCCTGCATCAATAATGTTTAAAATAAATAAATTGATAAACCTAACCCCAAAAATCAACCACAGTGTCACATGTAGCCATAATCTTCGTCTGCCCCTGGAACACTCTAAATGCAGCCAGAATCCACCTCTTCCCCTGGACATCTCTCGAGGGGAATACTCTAAATGCAGCCAGAATCTACTTAACTACATATAAGGTAAGTATTCAGATAATGTTTTTGGGTAATGAAGCGAGTATTTGAAACAAATTATTATTTCAGGCAGCAAACAATAAGCAAGAATCTTTTGCCACAACCTACGAATCACCTCAAATGTGGCAAAGCTTTAAGCCCAAGTCGTTATTTTAAAATTGTTTCAATATTTTTTTATGAGAATGTGGCAAATATTTTTTAATACATATTTATTTTACAATATCTATTGTGTAAATTTAAAATGCGAATTGAAATGACAGCCCACCGAGTCTTTTCAAATCCACGTAGATACACACCTTATGCAACCCTTCAAGAGAGTTGTCCACCTATAGGAAATGTCCTGCTGTCTCCCTCCAGTTCCTCACGGCCAGGACTGCGGTGTTTGCCTCCACACATGCAGCCACCAAGTGTAGGCCTCCCATATTCCTGCTGAAGGGAATTCTCTCTCACTGGACACCTCTCTTCCATTGTTGGTAGAAACGCGTCCTGTCCAGCGAAGCCGTCACAGTTTAATAGGCGTCGAAGCATAGACCTGCTTTCAAAAGGATTATTAACCCTTTAGTTACCGAAAAAAACTAAAGAAGTTTTTTTTAAATCAACTGAAAGTTGAAACAGAGCCACCGAAAGTTGATAGAATGCATTGTCATCGACAACGAGTCCTATCTGCCGGCTGCAGCTCGATCACATGTCGGGAAGTGTGGTCAAGTGTGGAAAACCTAAATGCTAAGATTGAAAGGGTTCATGGTTCTGGGTCCTACTAGTTTCCGGACACTGTGTTGCTAATTGTTTTTACTGTTGGCGTAGTGCACAATAAACACTAAAATACTATTTCATGGAACCTGTGAGTTTAAGGTGGACTAGAAAATGATATTGTAAATTTTTATTTTCATCTCTAGAAGCCCTCGTCTCCGCACCACGTTCCAAACACCACGCACCACGCACCACCCGCCACGCACCACGCACCACCCACCACGCACCACGCACTTCAATCCCTCAAGTAAATAAATCATTTTAAAAACTACTACTTTTAACATTTACTTGATTACCGCACAAGAGTGCCAACTGCCCAAAGCCAGTGAGACTATGGCATTCCCATTTCAGACTGAAGGAAGTGAACAGGAAAAAGAGATGAGGAAAGTGAAACCTGCCTATTCAGACCTGGTCACTTAGCACGGATAGACCCAGTTAAAGCAGTGATTCTATTCACACAAGGGCGATACTGACACTGTTTACAACTCGGTAATGTTGCTAATTATATTATATCGTATTTACACCATTATATATTGTTTTATTTATTCATTCAAATATTAGATACAGATGCAGATATTGTTTAATTACTTCCCTACTTATACACAGTGTCCGGAAACTCGTAGTACAAGCGGTAAACCGGTGAATCTGCATCACACAGAGAAATTTAAAAAAAAATAGATTTGTGCACTAACGGGTTTAATCTGAACACTAAGGGGTTTTCGGCAACTTAAGGGTTAAAAAAAGTTCTGGAGCAGCTAAACAGTAACAGTAAGAACAGTAAATACGGAGCGACCAATTTTTTAAAATAAATTTTACCATATTATATTACACTACTTTTATAGTTAGATGCGATAGAGATGTCATTAATCGCCAACCTTCCTCTTTCCTATCTCCTTCCCGTCCCCACTCACTTGAGCCTCACAATGTATCCAAATTAGGGATTCCATAAACTCACTGACTCCAGACAGTCGGGAGCAATTGGGACTCTTGTGCGGTATTCACTTAACCAAAAGATAACAATTCTAAAGATGTCCTCAATAACTGTATTTGGGGGTGGGGGTGGGGGGTGATAATGAACTTATATTTAAACTAAAACATAATGTACTTATAAAACATAAAACGCTAGTCTATACAGTTTGACAAACTTAACTTTATTTGCAGTCGGTGAGGTCGCTAGTGTGGATATTTTGAAGGGGTTAAAACATAAGTTATTTCCTCATTTAGCCGCCTGCAAAGTTAACCCGTCGAGCTGTTAGTAAAATTAACCAATGTATTATTACAAAATGGATTTTATTTTATTGCATCAGAAATAATCAAGTTTCATAAATTCGTTCTACAATATGACACGACTAACGGACGACATTTTTAATTACAGCGTCATCAGGAGGCGACAAAGAAGAAACGGAGATGGCTCACAGATGAGATGGGCTGCAGACCTAAAGAGAATTGGCGGCTTCCGATGGGTGAATGGCGCGAGAATCGGCAAAGCTGGAGGCATTTGAAGGAGACCATATCCAAGACTGGAAGACATAAGACCAAGTGTTAATCTTCAATAGAAATGTGCAAATACGCGAATGATGATTTTATTGTGGTTCAGGAAATACTTAGTTTGCATTTAAGGGTTTTTTTTAACATTTTTAATAGGTAGCATCTTCAATCTTTTCAAAATACAATCATGCATCATTTTTGTTATTGATTCCTTCAAAGTTGAAGCAGTTTTCATGATTATTTGCTAAATATGTAAACTGATTAATTTCATCTATAAAAGTGTTTTTTACTGACGTGTGAAACAGTGAACAGTTAGTAACTGTAATCAGTTGTTTAAATAGTACAAATGTCAACTGTCAGTTAACAAGACTCAAATTGTAATAATATAATGATAGGTGTATTGGACATGGACCGAACAAGTCCTGGACAGAGATGTTGTATGAATGGCATTGAAGCCAAATCAAGGGTGAGGGGAAATTGCCTGGCAGCCATCAGCCATGTAAAGTGGTGCATAATGAACTATTATAATTCTGTTTGTGTGTTGTTAATGCAGTTATAACAGCTTATGATCTTTTGGGGTATTTGATGAGACAAGACATGACGTTTCACACATCTTCCCCATCACCCCGCGGCTTCAAAGTGTTCTCGAATAGCTCCGTCCATGGGTTTTTTGGTTCATGGTGTTGGAGGGCAAGCAGTTTTAAAAACATACATTTTTCCATCTTGGAGGTAGTTAGAGAAATTCTGATAAAAAAGAATTGGTTCCTCGGAATATTTTTGCATCCTACCTTTTATGTGAATGAGTTCTGTATAAATATCTGAAAAGAAGCTAAATAGTTTTTTGGAGCTGATTATTTTAATTTAGAGCTAAATATTTCTCTTAAAGAGCTGAGTTGGCAAAACTGTTTTGTTAAAATGTGAAACCGCGCAAGAGTCTCAACTGCTCCCAACCGTCTAGAACCAGTGAACGATGGCAGAAGGACTATGTGAGGCTCAAGAAGGAGATGGGGAAATGGAAGTTGGGGAAGTACCTGGCTCTCCAGATCTGGTCAACTGTTGAATTCCGATTGGTGGTCTTACACCAGGGCGATACTGAGAGTATCTTCCACTCTGGAACGTGCCACAAATATACTGTATATTATTTTTAGTGAGCAATTTGTGAAATAACACAAATTGATAAAATAAAATTAACTTGCGCACGTCGGTATTTGAACCCGCGACCTCCAGCTTGCTAGTCGAGATTCTAACCCCTCGACCACTGAGGCTCTCATATGAATGAGGTGAGAAATATTCTCTAAACTGTGTTAGAAACTGTCTGTTTTTCCTCTCTCATATGAACCGGGCCACTTCAAGACCTGCATCAATAAAACCCTTCCTACAGCCCCTACCTTAACCCGGCTCACAATGTTGCCCAACCGGGTGGCGACATAGTTCCCCTGCCTTTACACTGTACAGACAGGAGAGCTCTCGTGATGTTTCACATTAAAAAAAAAAACACTAGGCTTTATATTCAAATCTAGAAGTTAAGCACATAATAATGAAAATGTACACCTTTTGGAATGAAACGAAATGAAATTAGAATTTTTTTTTTTAAATTATGAAACTTTGTGAATATATGAAATGACATAAAGTGAGGTGAAAATTTTGTTTGTAATATATTTGTCTAATAAAATGTTTTTTTTTCACCTTCAGTAATTTTTAATACAATAAGGAAAGTGTGCCATTTTTAAATTTAATTAAAAAAATAAAGTTTTTTTCTTTTTTGTAATATTTTATAAAATACAATATGATTATTTAAATTTACATAATAAGAACATATTTCAAATAATAATTTAACATGTTTACCTTTACGAGAGTCTAACACTCGTGTGTAAAGGGATTAAAATGTAAAAATAAAATAAATTTAAGTATTTATTTTATTACAGCGGAAACACTCCGACCTTCTGATAGAATATGCCAGAGGCCTAAGGGGATAGTAAATTATTATTGTTTTAACTTAATATAATGTTTTCTAACAATAGCATAAAGCAAATAATAAAGCGTAAATAGTTATAAAATATTATTTTCATATAAAATCTCAAAAAGACGTTAATAATTATTTGTAATAACTAACTTTGGTTTATTTGCAGTCATATCTACATGTAAAGTTGTATGTTTCTAGTTACTGTTAAATTGATTGTTCTTATTGCCCATCTAAGTGCAGATGTATTTAATTTCCATATTCGTACCTATCTAAACAATTACATTTAATTATATTATCTGCAATTTATATTGTACACAAAACTTACTTATTTTTATGACTTTCTTTATAATATGCTAATACTGTTTTTATGACCTACTATATAACATTTTGACAATTTTTAAATACTAAAAGACTATAATGTTTATATATTAAGTTATTTTTTAAACTTTAACTCCAAAATAAAAACAATATTTAGAATATATTTTTATAATTTGGGTGGTTTGTTATTGATTTCTTCATGATTATATTATATACCCGTTGTCAATAAGAGTTATTTTTATATTTAACAAGAATTATAGATCAGTGATCATTGATGTAAATTATTATTATTTTTTTTTAATATTTACTGTGTTATATAATAAATTTAATTGTTAGTAAAAAATGTATTTTAATTATCTTTGATTGTGACAACATTTAGTTGGCTTTTTTGATTATAATGCAAGGAACGAACGGTGACGAATGCTCCCCTCTCCACCCAATACCTCCTAGATCCCCAGGCCAGGACACTGAATCAAGATGGCCGCCGCTAAAGGCTGATGAGTGTGGATTATACAATGTAATTTCTAGCCAATTATGGCAAAATATGAGATAATATTATACTAAATACAGACTGAAGTACAAAAAAAGGTAATTGTATTGATGAGTTATTAAATGAGAGAAAATTTCTTAATTAAAAATACAACATTGATAAGTACAGCACATTGGTACATATAATTATATAAGGGATACATAAGACTAAGAAATAAACTAAATAGTAATTAGTACAGAGCTCATTTATAAAAGTATAGTTGCTCCACATCTGATAGTAAGAGTATCAGAATGTTTGTTCAGTTTTGATTGTTGAAAGAACCGTTGAAAGCATCCCCGATGAGAAATTGTCAAAAACAAATTTACCAACTTTTTCAGTTTCAAAAACAAAAATAAAATTTCCTCATCCATTTTCCAATCATAATCTTTCAGGAAAATAAAAATTTCCAAACTTCACATAATATTAAAAAAATATACGTTTTTATAAAAATTACAGGACCCATTTTCCGATATTCCAAATTTACAAGGAGAATTTTTTTTCAGAAAACTAAAAATTTCCCAAAATGGAAATTTCCTAAATTTAAAAGTTTCTGGAAAAATTACCCGACCATTTTCCAGAAAGATTTTTTCAGAAATAGATAAAATTTCCCAAATTCATGCAGTAACAAAAAGACAATTTTTTTTTCGAGCTTTAATTTTCCGATTTACTGAGAAATTTCTTTTTGGAAAATTAAATATTCCCACAGTGGAAAATGATCAAATTTCACATTATCTCTCAAAAAGGTATGTTTCTGTAAAAATTTCCCTAGCACCAATTTTCCAGAATTTTTTTTTTCTCATCACTGAAATTTCTAAACTTCATGCAATTCAACTTATAACAAAAAAATACATTTTTTTTCCGAGCTTAAATTTTCTGATTTTTGTGGGAGGCGGCTATTTTTGGAATCGGTTCCTTTTATCTTACATAGAAAACAAAAATATGTATCTTAAATTATATATACTCGTACAGGAGTTAACGGACGTACTTGAATTACTTTAACTGATAATTCCTAACATTATTTGGAGTAGAAAATGTACAAAAAATTTTGGGCTCCAGTGACCTTTTTAATGTTTTTTTTTTTAAACAAATTCAAAAATTTTTTTCCACATCATCAATGGTCATTTAGCCTAATAGGTACCTATCAGGTGATAAGTAAATTTTTGCACAGATTCTATTAGACATTTTGTACATACAAAGAGGAAAAATCTACTATCAGAGAACTTTACTATATTGATTTTAAAGCCGCCTGCAGGGCCTAGGAGCAAAAATCCCTTGGCAGTGTGTTTTATCTGCTATAGTTAGATTACTGCTACTAGCTATTATATTTGTTCAATGAAGGAAACTTGAACAAACTAATGAGATGTACACTAAGGAAAGGCAAGTTTACAAAATAAATCAAATGAGAGAAGAGCTAAGTGTTCATTTTTATACATAAAATTATGAAAAACCAAATGCAAAAATAATGAATGAAATTGTTTTTAAAAAAAACACACAAATTATGAAACCAGAAATGTAAATAGAATTAGATTGCCGCATTTGATAAAAACAGAATAATTATATTATAATGTATTGAGTCATGTAGAATATAATTTCACGGTTTGTTCCCCAAATTATGAGGTTCATTCACATGCGATTGAAAGAATCCAAAACAAATTTTTAAGATATGTAAATTTTAAAATGGGCATTCCTAGAGAAAACCTTAATTACGATAATGTACTTTGTTCATTAAATTTAATAAAATTATCTGATCGTAGAATCATTTCCGATTTAACCTGTTTGTATAAAATCATTAATTCAATGTTTGATACCCCTGATTTATTATATGTAATCTCTTTTCATACTCCAAGCAGGTCGGTTACAAGACAGTACCTACCATATTATTGTAGCAATTCTATATCAACGTCCCAATATCACACTCCTATGCGTCGGATTCAACAGCTAGGAAACAAATACTACAATGTTGTTGATATATTTAGTACATCAATTTCATTATATAAGCATATCTTATTGAAGTTTTTTCATCAAGTAGGGGAATATTTTGATAAAGCTATTTAAATTGACAGTATTACAGTATTTTGCACGTTAACAGTATTTTGTCGGCTGAAAGAAAAAAAATATTTTGGTGTTTTTATATTTATATTTTGTACCTACATACTGTGTGGATCAAATTCAACAATATTTTTTTTTATATAATGTGTTTTAAACAGTCATTTCCTGCAGTATTTACGAGTATAATTTCTTATATATTGTTATATATGTATGTAAAAGCCTTAATAGGCGTAAAATAAATAAATATGTAATATATGTTGTGAAGTTGTTGGATCTGCAAATAATGTGTAGCAGTCTTCTGCAGTCTGTTGTTCTTCTGCAGAGGTTTGCTGGGCAGCTAGTGTGGGTGGATCTGAAAATACAAATAACTATAACTAAGTACACATAAATAGTATAGGTATATTGTTTTGATATGTTTGGAATATCCTGTTGAGTCAAATGAAGGAATGGTGTACCTGTAATGGTGTACCAGTAATGGTGTGCCTGTAATGGTGTACCAGTAATGGTGTACATCAATCAGTCAAGAATGTTTTTTTTTAACTGTGTAGTTTTAACGATTTTCACAACTTTTTTAGCTATCATTTCTTTTTTTGACATAATTATTTAACAATGAATTTATAGAGGATCTGATTGCAAAATAATATTTGAAGATTTTCCAGCAGAACAATTAAAATCTCTATCATTGATAGCATCAATTGTCAATTGTATGACTAATTCTCGCTGGTTATCGTAATCTAAAAATATTTTCTCCAATTTAGTTGAATAAAGCTTTTGAACGGTTAAATAGTTATGAATTATGGCATTGACGATGTCAGGGTGAGGACATAATAAACCACCTCCATCCATATTCCTTATTAACGAGTAACTACAATCTGTGTCTAACATTTTATCGATAGTGTTGGAATTGGAACATGATTCGGGCACAATAACCTGCGAGGTATGTAAGAATAAGGAGACTGGCTTCTGATTGCTAAAAATCCTTCTCAGTAAATGTTTTATACAATCCAGAACAAGAGAAATTTGGACAACTTCTTTATAACGAGAGAGTAAACTTTGAATCATGAAGACACGGGCAGTAGTAGCTGCGTTTTCACTATTGTAAGCTATTCCTGCTATTGTAAGCTATTCCTGCTATTGTAAGCTATTCCTGCTATTGTAAGCTGCCTCCGCGGTAATAAATATGGCTTTATATGTATTTAATCTGTCATCAATGTTACATTCAAATCAAAATTACTATCGCCCTGTTCGTTTAGTGGTTTTGTTTAAAAACTGGAGCAAACTCTTCTTAGTTCTAGGATGAGGAAAAGTTGAATGATCTGAACCTCGTAGGAATTTATATGAATGAGGTGAAATAGAATACAAAATGCTACTGAAGATTACAAAACGTGCTGAATATCTTAAAACCCCTGATTTTAGATTTAATAATTTTAATTGTTCTATTAAAAACAGATTTTTTTTGCATTTTGGAATCATCTGCTAATAAGTGATTAATTTCACATAGTAAATGAACTAGGGTAGACCGAGGCTATTCGGATCAAGCTAAGCAATATGGATATATCTCGGCTATTGTAACCAAATGACAATGAAAGAATTTAGACATAGCGTCTTCACCTACCGGATGCCATAATAGTAAAATTACCGATATTACAGATTGCGTGGGTTGACTGCTAAAAATCGATATGTGTGAAGATGGTACAAGTTTCGTCTCAAATAAACGCCTGATGTAATATTGTCCTCTGCGTTCTTAGTGTTTTTTCTAAAAAGGTAAGCTATTTGGTCATGTTCATATGTTATATATTTATCAATCAAATGCACAGTAAACAGAATTAAAGCGGAATAAATTACATTTTGTATGTTTTTGTACTTTACTTTGAGTAAATATCATATTAATAAATGTGGGGTTAAACGGACCGACGGTGGGAGGGCTATTTGGATCATATTTTAACTCTTTAAAATTCGACGCTTTAATTGTTTTATATTTTTATTTGAATCATGGTCGAAAATTCATGGATGAAGCCGTTAGGAAAGTAAAATCCGGTGAAATGGGATTACGCAGTGCTGCTGTGTACTACAAAATCCCATACACGACATTACAAAGACATACGACTTCAATCACTGGAATCATCTCTAATTCAGGAGCAAGACCTGCAGTAGATATTGAATCTGAAAAATAGTTTGCGGAAAGGTTGGCTTATTTATCTAAACGTGGATTCGGCATTACTCCAAAAATGGTCAGGAAATACGCTTTTGATTATTGTAATCGTCCTGGTAATCAAGCTCAACAAAGATTTAATTCAGAAGTTAGAATGGCAGGTCAAGATTGGTTTCATCGTTTTTTTACGCGTCATACGCGTACTCCATAAGAAAACCAGAAGGACTATCTCGAGCAAGGATTAACGGAATGGATCCAGACAAAAATATCAAATTTTTATGACACACTGGAAAAGGTAATAAGAGTCTGTCAGTTACAAGGAAGGCTAGAATGCATTTATAATATAGAAGAAACAGGCATGCCCCTAAATAATTGTTCTCCGCATATTATTGCTGAAAAGGGAAGTCGTGAAGTGGTATCAACGACAAGTGTCAAGCGAGGTCAAAATGTAACTGTTTCGGCTTGTATGAATGCAGTTGGATCATTCATACCTCGATTTGTTCTGTATAAGGGTAAACGTAAGAAGGATGAATTTATGATTGGAATGCCACCAGGTACAGAAGTTTGCATGACAGAGAAAGGCTGGGTTATAACTGAAACCTTTGGTTTATGGGTCAAACATTTCAGAAAATTTTGCACATCTGGAAAAGTTATTGTCATTTGGATGATCACAGTTCACACATGGCATTGAGTATTGCTGATATATGTGTAAATTTTGAAATAAAACTCATAGTTCTCCCTCCACGTACTACTCATGCTCTGCAGCCATTAGATGTAAGTGTTTTTAAGCCTCTAAAAACCTACTATCACCAAAACGCTACAACATGGAAACATAGCAATCCTGGAAAAAGCATCAACAAGGTGATATTTGGGACAATATTCAAAAGTGCATGGAATTTATCTGCCACCGTTGGAAATGCTTTTAGTGGCTTTGAAGCCACTGGAATTTTTCCACTTAACCGTCATGCGATTCCAACATATAAATTTGTTGAACTTTCACCAAATAGCTGCACCTGAATTAGAAAATATGAAGAATATAATAGAGCAGGCATCTACATCCACTAACTTTGAAATTAGAAATATTCTCCTTACTCCTGAAAACGATGTGCCAACTTAAAAGAACTCCCGCGATGCAAAGGTCCCAATTTTTAAAATTACATCTCCAGTAAACGTTTCCAAATTGCGTAAAGATATTGAAGAAAAAATAAAAGCCTCGCAAAGGAACGCAAAGGAAATCAAAAGATCTCTCGCCAAAAACCGCCAAAAAATTACAGTTCGAAGGAAAATGTACCCCGGGACTTAAAGTTGAAAAATCTTCCGTAACAGCTTCTTCATCGGCTGGGGCTTCAAGAAAGTGGTTTTGCATTTATTGCTATGAAGCTTTTGTACATCCTCCAAAGGAAGATTGGATTCAATGTTCTTCTTGCGAAGAATTGGTGCCACGAAAAATGTTACGACAAGAAAGTGTTTAATAAAGTTTTTATTTGTGCGGTGTGTAAGCCAATAAGAGTGTAATAAGTGTCATGATACGTTCATATAAGTTATGGGTTCTAAAACCTACTTTTGGTTTTTGTTTTTTGTTTTTTTTCATACTTAACTATTTTTTCGGGTTTGATCTGAGTAACCCCACCACTGATCCGAATCACCACATATATATGTGATGATTCGGATCAGTGGAGAGGTCTACAGTAATAGTCATATGTTATTTTAAAGTTACTTTATGTTATGATCATTAAAATTAAAACCTATAAAAATGTCAAGTGCTTAATATTAAGTAATTTTTTTTTTAGAAAATGCATTACTTTTAATTTTTTTCAAGAAAACATAAAAAAATGATCCGAATAGCCTCGGTCTACCCTACAGTTTGTAATACAGTATCTATAGTATTGACAGAAACATTTTTGAAGGATTGAATCGATAATAATATAGTATTAAGTTCATTGTAATTATTTAATTGCTGGGGAAAAATTTGTTCACCTAATTGATTTAATTCTACGCATTCAACAATTAAAGTCAACTGTAAATTTATATCAACAACTGCAGATGCAATGACTTTTGGAGAAGGAGTTGTGGCAAGATAAAATAAAACCACGGAACTTTCTCTTTCCACAGTAATACAATCAGTTGGTAAGTTATTCTTTTCAATGCAACCTAAAAATTCATTAAAATTTGAAAATAGGTTCTCGATTCAAAGAATTCATTAGAAACTATGCTATTTTCTACTGCTATTTATAAATTAAGAAGTTCTTTCCTGCGTTTCCTTGCATCCACACTTCCTCGGGCTGCAGTCGGAGGCGCTGACAGGTAGGCTGGACAATTTGGCAGAAATGAAGGCACCACTCCTGGAGCAAGCTTCAATCTCTTGTAGTTCATTATACACTGTTATCCAGTTTGTATATTCGTGTGCACACTGGCGACCAAGTTGTTCCTGCACGGAGTCATCAGGTTTATTGTGAGTGCTTTATTTATGGAGTTATCAATTTAGTGTGTGGTTTATTTGTGGGCATTACACAAATGTGAACCTGCACTTTTTGACATGGATCCCATTTGTCGTCCACCCAATTTGCTATTTATATTGGTAAACACGTTCTATAATCTATAAAAAGTGGAATGGCAACATGAACTTGTTATCTTGTCTATTATCTCATTTTTATTATTTATTAAGTGATAATACATTACAAAATAATAACAATAAAAATATAAAATTGATGATTTATGTAGAAAATGTTTGGCTTTTCCGGAAACTATAGAACATATTGTATCGGGTTGTTCCGTATTAGCACCGTCCAAGTATACATTTAGGCACAATCAAGTTTTAAAAATAATTCACCAAAGTTTGGTAATTAAACATAACATATTATTTTTTTGATAAATTAATGTTTTTAAGACAAGATTTTATTTATGCATAGCACACAGGATAACAATTATTTTTATAAGCAATAATTGTTCGCCTGAAACACTCATCCACATTGAAAAATCTCCTGATAAAAAATACATGACGCCAACGGGACTCGAACCCGTGTCCCTTCGATTTCCGGTCGACAGCTCTGACCACTGAGCTATGGAGGCTTATCTCTTACCCGCGAAATTATTCAATATATGCTAGTGTTTCATTCAACAATTACTGCTTGTTACATTTTTTCACCTGAGAACATTAATTTATCAAAAAAATAATAATTAATATTTGACAAGTTCAAGTATTTCACCTAAAAATGTAGACAATTTGTCTCAACGCCATCTAGTGAGAGAGTTAGCACTTACAATGCCTTTCTCATATAAAATAAAGTTGGTTGTTTTTTTTTTTTTTTAACATTATTTCTGGCTTTCACCCTTCAAGGGTGTTCTTGGCCATCATTTAAAATTATTGAGAAATGAAAGGTGAATTTAAATATTAATTTTATTTAAATGGGCAAATTTCAAAATTATAATGAAAATTGGAGTCGAGTTCAGACTTAGAAGAGATGAGATGTTGAATGGAGGGGAGGCAATTTTAGATAAGGCTTGATAGAAGAGAGGATATTTGTTTAGAGAGGGACAACCAAAAAATATGTGATCTAAAGTTCCCACTTCTAGACCACAGAATGTACAATCTGGGGAGTCAACGACGTGAATTTTAAAAATATGGGAAGGAACGGAACAATGTCCGATCCTCATTCGAATGAGTGAAGAAATTTCTTTTTTGGAAAAATGAGGGAATTGCTGAAACCACGGTTTTGATGGAATAGTTCTTTGTATTGAGGCATAGCAGGCTCCCTTGGATTGACTAGCAATGTGCCAATACTCCGACCAAACATTGCGGGATCTATCTTTGATGATGGAAAAAATGTCAGATAGGGGAATGTGGTTTACGAGGGTAACAACAGGGTTGGACGCTCCTTGTTTTGCCAAGGCATCCGCAATATCATTACCCATGATACCAACATGTCCAGGAATCCAAATCAGAGTTACAGTTTTACCAGAGCTTTGAATGGAGGCTATCATCTCTCGAATAAGGCATACAAAGTGATCATCAGGATGAAGAAGAGGACTGGATTTAAGTTTTTGGAGGGAACTGAGAGAGTCAGAGAGAACGAGGGAATGTTCGAAATTATTTTTGATTATATATTTGAGAGATTCTATTATTGCAATGCACTCGGCTGAAAATATTGAAAATTGATTTGAAATTGAATGAAATATTCTGTCATTAGAATTATTGTGGTAAACGTTAATACCTATACCACAGTTAGGAGAGTCGGGAGATTTGGATCCATCAGTAAATAAAAGAGAAAAGTTGGGCCATTTAGATGAAATAATGTCATTGAAAATATTATTGACAGTTCGGGCCGGGAGATTGGAATGACTTTTAAGGATTCCGATCCCTTCTATTATTGTTGGGGATAGGGTGACGTGACTATATTTTAATTTGTATAAGGGAAGTAGATCATTTTGGATGATGTGAAGCTCTGAGAGAGACTTAAAATTTTTACAGATGTCAGGAATAGGTTTAGTTGAAGCTCTGATTGTAGATGAATGGGTTGAGTCAATGAACAACGAGACGCTGGGGATAACCTGATGACATTTAGAATTTAAACATTTAAGAACAAATTTGTCAGCAAATAGTTGACGCCTTAAATAAAGAGGAGGATCAGAACATTCTACTTGAAGGGAATTGATGGGTGACGATTGCATCGCTCCAGTTATAATTCGCAAAGATTTAGATTGAATTTTGTCTAATTTATCAAGTACATTTTTTGAGGCAGTACTAAAAAGTGGGCAGGCATAATCGAGATGGCTTCGAATAAGTGCGTTGTAAAGCAACTTAATGCAAGTAGAGTGAGCTCCCCACCAAACGCCAGATAATGATCTGATGATATTTAAATTGATTACTTAGAAAACGCAAATTCTATCAAAGATTTAAAAATTAAAAATTTAGAAATCCGTGTAGCTGAAATGGAACAACAAAACATAAGCTATAATTGTGCTGAATTGTCTGGGGTAGAAACTTTGATGGGAGAAAATTCTATGGAAACCGTTGTAAGATTTATAAAACAACTTGACATTCCGATTGAACCAGGTAGAATCAATAAAATTACTCAATATCCTGATAAATCTACCAATAAACCTGGAGCTCAGAGGATGATCATTCATTTCAAAGATGACAAGTCCCAATCTGAATTTCTTAACGCACGCAAAAAAATAAAGCAATTGAAGGACTGTAAAGTATTCATTGGTGAAGTTTTATCCTCTTATTCAAAAAACCTTCTTTGGAAAACGAAACAAAAAGCTAAAGAAGCTAAGTTTCAATTTGTATGGTTTCGTAACAATAAAATTTGTTTGAAAAAGAACACGGAACATTCCTCAAGAGTTCTAATCATTAAACACGCGGATGACTTGAATCAATTGTCCTAATCATCACTCAGAAACTGTCATTTTTATCGAAAAAAAATAAATTAAATGGATGATATTTACAACATAATTGATTTGGCTGACAATAATGAACCTAACGTAACATTAGAAGATTCACATTCTTGCAAAAAATTTTTGAAGGATTCAAAATTTTCTTTATTGTGCATGAATATTAGAAGTTTAAGCAAAAATTTTGATGAAACTGTTACTATGCTTGATTGCATTAATCATCGTCTAGATGTACTAGTCTTCACAGAAGCTTGGCTGGGCAGTTTGATTAATATGCCTATCATTCCTGAGTATGTAGTCTACAAAACAAAGATGAACTATCTGCAAAATGATGGAGTAGCTATCTATATAAAGCAAAACATTCATGTAACTGTTGAGGAAATTTCTCTCCCCAATGCCAACTGCTTAAAAATGCAATTTTCCAATACAATATTTAATTTATTGGTAAAGGTAAGAGACAAACAGCTTATACATATGTTTAATAGCTATATATCGGTCTCCATCTCAGACTAATATAGATAACTTTCTCGATTCATTGGATGAATTGCTTGACTCTGTATCCTTGCAATATAAGGAGATCATATTATGTGGGGACTTAAATATTGATACTCTAGATTTGAAGAACATAAAAACACAAAAATATCTATCACTTCTAGCATTTCATGGTATTAAGCCCATAATAAACTCACCAACAAGAGTAACTCCTAACAAATCAAGTTGCATTGATCACATTATGGCGAAATCAAAATTAAAACCACAGGGAGCAGCTTTTACTACTGGCATAACGGACCATTTTGCAATTTTGATGAAGTTTATGAGCTTAACTCTTAAAAACATTTCAAATAATAATGGAAAACCAAAACTTATTGTTGACAACAACCTTTTGAAGACCAAATTAAAGGAGGAATCCTGGGATACAGTACTATCAACGAAAGACGTCAATCTGGCAACAGATAATTTCATTAAATGTTTGAAAACTCATGTAGAAAGTTGTACGTCAGTACAAATTGAGAAACATTACAGAAAATATCTAAAACCATGGATAAATGTTGGAATAATCAAATGCCTCAGAACACGTGATAAATTGCACAATAAATGTAGAAGAGAAATCTATAACAAAGAACTGTTGGAATACTATAAAAGATATCGGAATTGGTGTACAAAGATAATACGAACAACAAAACAAGCATACTACAGAAGAAAATTGGATGAAGTCAATGGTAACATTAAACAACAGTGGAAGATTATAAAGGAGGCTATCAACTTACAAAAGGAACAAACTACCATAAAAAAATTGAAAATTAATAATATTATTACTTCAATGGAAGAGAGTCCAAATACAATTACTAATCATATAAATAACTTCTTCAGTGACATTGGTCCAAGCTTCGCTAATAATTTGTGCAGTGCTAATAAAACTAGTGAGATGTGTCTTGTGAATGATTTTAAATCTGAACATCACGTTACAGGGGACAATTTTTATTTTAAACCAACTAGCATTTCTGAAGTCACAAATGTGATAAATGATTTAAAAATGTCTTTCTCGTGCGGTATTGATTCTTTAAGTGTTATGGTGTATAAAATGCATGTGTCCGAATTAGCTGGTCCCATATCTCACCTTGTAAATATTAGCTTCGAGAGTGGGATATTCCCTTCTCATTGTAAGAAAGCTAAAGTAATTCCCCTTTTTAAAGGTGGAGATCGTCTAGATGTCAATAATTACAGACCTATATCCTTACTCAATACTCTTTCAAAAGTAATAGAGAGATTGGCTAAGTCGAGATTGGTATCTTTCTTAGAAACATATAATATACTCTCTAGCAATCAGTTTGGTTTCAGAGAGAATATAGGAACAAGTGATGCAGTGTTGAGAGTATTGTCCAAAGTCATTAGTGCGTTAGACCATGGAAACAAAGCTTTGGCTGTGTTCTTAGATCTATCAAAGGCTTTTGATACGGTGTCCCATGGATTACTCCTCAAAAAATTATCTTCTCTTGGCATTCATAGTACAGCACTAGGCTGGTTCACATCCTATCTAAGTGATAGAACGCAACAAGTAGAGATAAATAATCATTTAAGCAATAGCAAACCAATCTCTTTTGGGGTTCCGCAAGGTAGTGTGCTTGGACCAATATTGTTTTTAATCTACATTAATGATTTGTGTAATTTATATATTCCAGGTAACATTGTTAGTTTCGCAGACGATACTGCTTTAATATTTGAAGGTAAAACCTGGAGAGATGCTTTTAACAAATGTGACTTAGGATTAAGAGCAGTAAAGAGTTGGCTGAATAATAACATCTTAACTTTGAATACAATAAAAACTAAATATGTGACATTTAGTATATCATCAAAAAGTCAGCCTTCTGGCACTCATAATCTAATTATACATAATTGTCTGCTAAATTGTAATTGTAATTGCCACCCCTTGGAAAGTGTAGATTGTATCATGTATCTAGGTGTAAAGATTGATACATTTTTAAGATGGAATGACCATATCGATATGTTAACAAAGAATATCAGGAGACTTACATTTATTTTTAAAGAGCTGCGACACATATTGGACAAAGAGAAATTAAAAACTGTCTATTTTGCCTTAGTCCAATCTCGACTTTCTTATAACATAGTATGCTGGGGATCATGTTTAAAGTCCAATGTTGAACCACTAAATATTTCTCAAAAATTGATCCTTAAAGTAATGTACAAAAAAAAATTCTGTTATCCATCCAACCTACTTTATAAGGAATGTAATGTTATGTGTATAAAACAGCTATATATCACTCAAATACTTTGTCGATTTTTTATCAATATTAAATTTGCTGAAAGAACACAACAAATGCGGACAACTAGAATTAGCTCTACATTGAACTTTGTGGCTGCACATACTAAAATTTCTTTTGGTCAAAGAAATTATTTATATCAGGCACCACTTATGTTTAATATTCTTCCAAATCATATTAAGTCTACCAATTCCTTAGTTAAATTTAAAAATTTAATTAAGATTTTTGTATTGACAGACGACTGTCTTAATATTTTTTCATCCTTGTCCTTTCTCAAATAATAACATTTTATATAAGTCCCATTTACTAAAAACTGAATGTCACCCTATCTGTCTTTATCATCTACTTTGCTTCTTCTTTTGAATAATGATTAGTTATGGTTAAAATATTGTTACAATATACTGTCAAATTACCCATCTGGTAACACATCTAATACTTATTTTTTCTTTAATTTTGAAATATTTTGTGTTTGTATGTAGAATTACTTTATGTTTGTGATTACTCTTATGTTTGCTTCACTCTAATGTAAATTGTTAACCTCGATACAGGCTCAGTCCTAGTGAGGTTGATTTTTATGAGAAAAAATGTGTTTTATGTATAGTGAGATGCAATAAATAAATAAAAAAATGTGACTAATGTGACTAACTAATACATATTAATGTGACTAACTGATCTTTAGATATGTTTAAATATCATAATAATAAAACATAGGGGTAAAGATGTAACGATTTGAAACTACTCGCCCCGTTGTCAAGCGCTTGGAAGAACTAATTAACTCAAGAAGCGTGCAATTGTGAACACAGCCACGGCCGGGTACTTAATCATAGACATCTGAGATTGCAAGCCAGTTCTAGGGAATTCGGACATCAGTCAGGACGCGCGTCACGGAACGGATTCCAGAGAGATTTGCGCCATCAAAAACGTGAGCGATTGTCATCATGCTAATTAGATTTCACAAAATGGTTTATTTTAATTTTATAAATTTGTTCTTCACAAGATAATTGGGAAGAGCTGGCGCCCTATATAATCAAGCAAGATTAATATTTGAGATGTGAAACTTATCCTTTTAATTTTTACTACCCGCAGATTAACATATTAGTATTGTATATTCGCATCACTAGTCAGATTTTGTTTAACGATCTGAACATGCCCTGATCTTAATAATGAACGTAGAGTCTCTTGCTATTTAACTTGATAACAATGTAATTTAATAGATGATTAAGTATTTTGATAATTAAACTCAATAAATTTTGTTCTGAGCATTGACGCAATTCTTTAATTTCTGATTCCCTTATTTAAGATTGTGCAACACATGAGTTATATGTTTACACACTTTTCAGAAATTACACACCAATAAATCTCGGTACAAAGATACTTATCGTCGGAACAAACCAGTAATTTAATAATCATCATCATCGTTATGTAGGAACATCCGAGGGTGGGATTCGTCCTGCTCCGTAGATGTTCTCCACTGACTGCTGTTCCTCGCTATTCCTCCATCCTTCAATCCTCTTCCTCGGTCCAACTCTGGCCACTGCTTCCGCTCACCCGCTCTCTCACTCCAGTGCCATGTCATCAGCCATTCTTTCTACAGACATATTTATTTTTTCATGTTCTCCATAAAACGGTTATACACCAATATATCATGGAGAAGATTACAAATTAAAAAGTTTACAGAGGCAGTTTTACTATTTAGTGACATGTGTTAAAAGATAGTTACTGAATTGTCTGTAGGTGACATTGAAAATGTCGATGGCTAATGCAGAATCGTTAAGCAGTTGAGTCGCTCTGTTTATTGGCGCGTTCTGATAGGCAGAAGTCCTCGCTTTCGGAGCATATAAGAGTGCATGGGATCTCCCTCGAGTATAATTGTTAGTTAACCTCTTTCAACATAGGCGGATTGTGTATTGTACCAGAGATTAACTTCAAAAAGTGTTTGCCTAAAAATATTTTTCTGCCGGCTTCTAATGTATTGAAATCGAGCATTCCTGTTAAGAACAAGGATGGATACAGGAATGGTTAGTATCTATATTCCCTCATATACAGGTAACGCATATCATTGTCCAGCACAATTGTAGCCTTTGGGACTTGCGATGGTCTGATGCCCAATCGAAGCATTACTTGAAATGGCAATAGCAATATAGGACAAGTAACTACTTCCCAACCTTCCGCTTTCTCATCTACATTCCCTACCCTCTCCCTTCTGCCTCACAACGAACCCTGATTGATGATGCACTGGTTCCGAACAGTTCGACAACCGTCTGGAGCCAGTGAGACTATGGCATCCCCCAATTCGGGTGTGTTGCGAGGCTGAAGGTAGTTGGAGGGGGGTAAAAGGAAGGTGACTGTTCAGATCTTGTTACCAAACACGGCTAAAGCCTTTTTTATTTTTGATAAATTAATGTTTATAAGACAAGGTTTTATGCATAGCATAAAGGATAACAAATGATTATAAGCAATAATTAGTCACCCCAAATATTAATACAAATTGAAAATATCTCCCGAGTAAAAATAAATGCCGCTAACGAGAATTGAACCGGTGTAATATTGCTTATAATTATTTGTTATCCTTTATGCTATGCATAAAACCTTGTCTTATAAACATTAGTTTATCATTAAAAAATAATAATATTTGACAAGTCAAAAAAAATATTTCACCAATAAATGAAGATATAATATGTCTCAACGCCATCTAGTGAGAAATTTAGCACTTACAAAGCCTTTCCTACAAAAATAAAGTTGGTTGTTTACAGGTGGAATTAATATAATAAGCAGTAATTGTTGATTGAGGTACTAGTACATATTGAATCATTTGGCGGGTTGGAAATAAGCCGACATAGCTCAGCGGTTACAGAGCACCTGACCGGACATCAGAAGGCACGGCTAAAGCCATTTCAAGTAATGCTTCAATTCTGAATGGTTGTCTTTTACCATGGCGATACTGTGAGTATATTGCTATCTGGAACGAGCCACAAATATAATATATTATTCTAATTAATTAAATAAAATTTAATTGCGCCCGCCGGGATTTAAACCCGCGACCTCCACATTCGTAGTCGAGATTGGGACTCACATTTAAATCATTTATAGATACAATATTTTAAAAGGATTGAAAAAAAAACACAAAAAATTAGAATGTTTTAAAGTTTTTATTTTTTTATTCGTCTAAATATCAACATTTACACGCCTGCGGAAAAAAAATAGAAAAAATAAACACAATTTAATTTGACCTACGGAATGCAATGAAAAATAAATGCATTAAATTTACCAGACGCCATTATTAACGCATCGATATGGAATGCACGAGAAAAAATAAATTACAAAAACACCTCAAATTGTTAAATCTCGCTAGCGTGAAAAGAATTCATTCACTTACCACAAACAGGTTATTTCTAATATAAACATAATTGATAATAAATTCATGTAATTCGTACGATAGTGCATTATTTGATGAATTGTACTAATTATACTTTTAAAAGTGAGGTTATCTTCAATTATGCAATCGCAAATATCAGTAATACAGTATTATATAATGCAGAACAATGTGTGTTACACATTTTCCCAAAAAACAGTTCAACGCTGGTAACATACAGTTGAAGAGAAGCAAACTAAAATACCAATTAACGTGAGATTATTATCAAATTTACAAATATCAAAAGAGTTCATTCAGAATACGGCAAGTTTGAAGCTAGCTTCTGTATACTTCATACTAGTCTGAATTTTACAATAGATAATCTTCAAATTTACAATCACAAAAATCAGGAGCACAGAATTCTGAAGAGTAACAAAAAATAGACTCCTAGCACTATAATAAGTTAACGGGAAGCGAAAGGTCTAGTTTTCACACTAAAAACGACCAAACTTTCTCACAATAAAAGTGAGGTTATCTTCAATTCCACAATCACAAATATCGGGAGCACAGAATTTTGACGAGTAAAACGAAGAGTGGTATCTTGAAGGAGGTTTGTCTATGTAGGTAATAATATCAATAGATGGCGGCTGCAGTTGTTAAGGGATGGTGCGAGTTACTCGGTCTTAGACTCCGCCTCCAGTCGCTTCCTCATGGACTCTGGCATCTGCGGGGGTGGGGGGCGGGGCATTCGCAGGTACACCTGGACAATTAACACGACCATCAGTCGACACACTCATAAACATTCTTTATTTATTTATATATTCATTATCGGGAATTCGACAGTTTACATTTAATCAGTTTGTACATAAGTATTATTTAGTAAAATAAAACCAGTTATGGATTTCCTCCTCGTGACTTTAACTGAGACAGCATAATATGGAATAAGTTATTTAAATAAATTATACAAAACAAAGATTATATAAAACGAAAAAAATACATTTATAGCCATGGAGAGCGGTTGTAGGTATAAATCAAATCAAAATAGAGATATAAACATTATTCACAAACCATCAGAGAAATATTCTTTTATGGACCTCTTGTATTTGGTAAGTTTGCAACTGAAAATATCAACCTTGGATAATACGCTATTAGTCTGTTCAGGCAAGAATTCTGCTTAGAGTTTGTTTTGCTTTGATCAACCCTGGACAGGACACAAGAGCGTGTTGAATGCGCAGGTACATTGAATGGAATCTTGTTTAGCAACTCTGGGCATGAAACACAGTCACTCTTCGCAATGTATCAGTGGATAATACAAGCTAAGATTAGTCATGATTATCTCGTTCTTATCTAATTACTAATAGACCCCACAATGCTTCGCTTTTGCCTGTCTTTCTTCAGGCGTCTCCGACTTCTTCCATCATCCACTACCGCACATTGCTGCATGACTTTAATTTGAGTTGGGTCATCATCCTCAGCAATTAGGGAGCCACTTTTATGGACACGATATGAATTAAATGTTTAAAAAAAAAATGGCTGCTTACCTTGACGGCGTCGTAGATGAACCACTGCAGGGCGGTGAGGGTACCAATCATCACAATCCTTGGGCCGAGTCCCTTCCACACTCCGGCCATGCCGAGGTTCTTCAGCACGGAGCCAGCCGTGGCGGTGGAGTCCTGGAAACAACAACACCGCATCGAGTTAGTCAAATTTTCTCTACCATGACCAGTTGGATTTAGGGGTTAAATTACTATTAAATAATCTGAAGAAATTTTAAAGTTAAATTCACATCAATTTGAATTCAACCCTTTAGGCTTCTGGTATCCGATCGAGCTGAAACTCAGCAGTTAGACTCGTTGATGACATTATAAAAATTAAAAGCAGTTAACATGCTAAATAAATCTCAGTACCATCCAATTAGTATTTGGCTTAAGTGATAGCGGTGTTCAATCATTTTAGTCTGTCACCAGGGAGGAAGATTCAATCCTCGGTAAAACAAAAAATTAGTTTTACGCAGATTGGCACTGTTTTTATCTGTACTTATACCAGATGGATTTTACAATTTCCAATCGCTAATTAAAGGCAATAAACCGTTTGCATTTTCAAGTCGTTTAAATTTTAGATATTCAAGTTTTTCTCGTGTCCATTTTTGTCATTTTTAGTGCGTACAATCTGATGTCGAGTAATCTGTGAATGTGGCCAGCTTCGTGGGTGCGTACCTGGTTGAGTTTGGAGACGACGGTATCAGCGGGATGGGAGACGATGGCGCAGAACACACCGGCGATGTAACCCGCGGCGAAGGTGACCACCAGCTGCTCGCCCTTGGAGCACTGTTCGCGTGGTTTGGGCACCACATAACTGCAACAATACATCAATTAATAATATTATTATTAACTAACTGTTTAACAAGATGTTCGCTACAATTTTTACGACAGTGTTCGGCGATCGAGCACTACCGTTTCTAATACCGTCCACGTCCAATTTTTGGAAGCGATTTTAACCTTTAAATTTTGAAAACTGTAAAGAGGAAAAAAAACAAAATCGCTTGCACTAATGCCACTGAAGATTCTACTTTTTTATTTTGTGAGTATCCTCTATTTAAAATACAACGTCATTGGTAGGACGTGCAGAAATGTTTGTGTTAGGGATAAAAATGTAAATCAAAAAAATTGTTTAATCAAAATCAAAATTTTAAGGATTTCGATGTGTTGTTTGATACATGCAGAAGGTACTTTTAGTAGAAAATTGAAAACTGTTTTCTTATAAAAAAAAACAACAGCATTCTGTACTTTTTCTCATTTTTATGTTTAATTAAATTTTTATGTTTTCGGTCTTCTTAGGACTGTTGAAGTTTTGCAAAATGTTCTAAAGTTACTTAAAGAACGCGCTGAACTCGTTGTCAGACATTTAAAAAATATCTAAAATCCCGGTTCACGAAAACAATCACGTTAAGTCACCAAAAGTGGGAACAATGCGGGGTGATCCACGGCAGATGTGTTGGTTGTCCAATAAATGGTTCCCGGGGCGGCGATACATATTCCCGCCTCCCCATATACTGTCATGGTGAGAAACTTCTAATAATAAAGTGTATTTCATATGGTCTTACTGTCATGGTGAGAAACTTCTAATAATAAAGTGTATTTCATATGGTCTTACTGTCATGGTGAGAAACTTCTAATAATAAAGTGTATTTCATCACCTTTCAATAACGGTTTTAAGTTTTTCAGATACATTCAGAAATATTCCATTTATTTGGATTTTATTGCAAAGCGGACATACCCTTCAGAATAAGCCTGAGGACCGAGGGGTAAAGTGTATCATACAGGGTTTTCCAATAAGAGGTGTTATTTTGATATTTAATCGTAAAAGATCAATGGTTTCGTTGCTTGTGTGGCACGTAGCGTCGTCTTGTTGAAAGTAAACGTTGTCCAGATCAATACCATCCAATTCCGGCCATAAAAAATCATTAATCATCTCTCGATAGCGCAATCCATTCACCGTAAATGTTGCTCAAGCCTCATTTTCGAAAAGTAAGGTCCAATGACTCCGCCGGACCATAAACCGCACCACACAGTCACACGTTGAGGATAGAGAGGCTTTTCAACATAACTCTTGGGTTTTCCGAGCCCCAGATGCGACAATTTTGCTTGTTGACGAAACCACCGAGATGGAAATGGGCCTCATCACTGAAGATGATTTGCATTTGATTCACTCAAGTGAATTTTAATAATTTCAATGGGTTGTTGAAGCGTGTATCGTTCCATTTTTATTAATGGCGTAGTTTCTACTTGTCAAATGTCAAAAAATGACAGCTTCAAAAGTAACATCTACCGAAATAGCGGGCTATTCAAAATAACACCTCTTATTGGAAAACCCTGTAGTAAATAATGATGTATTGAATAACTCACGCGTAGAGCAGCTCGACGGTCTTCTCGAAGCAGGCGAACTTCATCATGGTGTATGGGATCTGCCTGAGCCAGAGAGGCACCAGACCCTTGTAGAAGGCCGTCACTCCCTCGGCCTTCACCATCTTGGGCAGGGCCTCGCGCAGCGTGCTGGCAAACCCGGGCATGGTCTGGATGCGGACCTGCAACACAGACATACATTGTTAACACTTGCTTTTTGTCCTGTTACCAGTTGTATATTGAGGATTATTCCAACTAAATGTGATCAGTATTGATAAATTGTTACCAGTTAACTGATATTTATTGTTACCAACTGGACGTTGATGGGGAATTAGTTACCAACTGGACGTTGATGGGGAATTACAGTTACCAACTGGACGTTAATGGGGAATTAGTTACCAACTGGACGTTGATGGGGAATTAGTTACCAACTGGACGTTGATGGGGAATTAGTTACCAACTGGACGTTGATGGGGAATTAGTTACCAACTGGACGTTGATGGGGAATTAGTTACCAACTGGACGTTGATGGGGAATTAGATACCAACTGGACGTTGATGGGGAATTAGTTACCAACTGGACGTTGATGGGGAATTAGTTACCAACTGGACGTTGATGGGGAATTACAGTTACCAACTGGACGTTGATGGGGAATTAGTTACCAACTCGATGTTGATGGGGAATTGCAGATACCAACTGGACGTTGATGGGGAATTACAGTTAACAACTGTAAGTTAACGGGGAATTAGTTACCAACAGGACATTGATGGGGAATTACAGTTACCAACTGGACGTTGATGGGGAATTGCAAATACCAACTGGACGTTGATGGGGAATTGCAAATACCAACTGGATGTTGATGGTGAAATACAGTTACCAACTGGACGTTGATGGGGAATTGCAAATACCAACTGGATGTTGATGGGGAATTGCAAATACCAACTGGATGTTGATGGTGAAATACAGTTACCAACTGGACGTTGATGGGGAATTGCAAATACCAACTGGATGTTGATGGGGAATTGCAAATACCAACTGGATGTTGATGGTGAAATACAGTTACCAACTGGACGTTGATGGGGAATTGCAAATACCAACTGGATGTTGATGGGGAATTGCAAATACCAACTGGATGTTGATGGTGAAATACAGTTACCAACTGGACGTTGATGGGGAATTGCAAATACCAACTGGATGTTGATGGGGAATTGCAAATACCAACTGGATGTTGATGGTGAAATACAGTTACCAACTGGACGTTGATGGGGAATTGCAAATACCAACTGGATGTTGATGGTGAAATACAGTTACCAACTGGACGTTGATGGGGAATTGCAAATACCAACTGGATGTTGATGGGGAATTGCAAATACCAACTGGATGTTGATGGTGAAATACAGTTACCAACTGGACGTTGATGGGGAATTGCAAAAACCAACTGGACGTTGATGGTGAAATACAGTTACCAACTGGACGTTGATGGGGAATTGCAAATACCAACTGGATGTTGATGGGAAATTGCAGATACCAACTGGATGTTGATGGGGAATTGCAAATACCAACTGGATGTTGATGGGGAATTGCAAATACCAACTGGATGTTGATGGTGAAATACAGTTACCAACTGGACGTAGATGGGGAATTGAAAATACCAACTGGATGTTGATGGGGAATTGCAAATACCAACTGGATGTTGATGGTGAAATACAGTTACCAACTGGACGTTGATGGGGAATTGCAAATACCAACTGGATGTTGATGGGGAATTGCAGATACCAACTGGATGTTGATGGGGAATTGCAGATACCAACTGGATGTTGATGGTGAAATACAGTTACCAACTGGACATTGATGGGGAATTGCAAATACCAACTGGATGTTGATGGGGAATTGCAAATACCAACTGGATGTTGATGGGGAATTGCAGATACCAACTGGATGTTGATGGTGAAATACAGTTACCAACTGGACATTGATGGGGAATTGCAAATACCAACTGGATGTTGATGGGGAATTGCAGATACCAATTGGATGTTGACTGGAATAAACTGTTAGATTCCACAATTAACTCTTTTCGCTCGACTTAACCGTAACATACCTTGGCGGCCTCCATGGGCGAGAGGGCGATGTCGGCGAAGAACTCGGCGGAAGCGGACGCTCCAAGGTACAGGAAGGTGCGGTAGACGTATGCGTTCTCCTCCGACAGCATGCTGGCGTACTGTACCTTAAACACCTCGTACAGACCGAACTTGCAGAGACCCTGGAAAAAAATACATAGCAAATATTTAGTTACAATGTGATATCGTTTTTAATTGAAAAAAAAAATTTCATAGAACAGCAAAATGATATCTACACTTTTTCACTCCAAATAATTTATAACAGTGAGATAATAGAACATGACAAAAAAAATCGCAACATGTTTTTTAAGGGGTTTTTTGGGTGGGTTTTCTCGGGCTTAAGGCGATCCAATGCGAAGTAATGCAAAATCATACAAAAACGTATGTAATTATTGAATACAATATTAGCGATTTCTAAACGAAAATCTGAAACAGAATAATCAGAAAAGGATACGGTCACATCTAGGACTCGAACCCAGGATCCTTGCCTTGCCGGGCAAAAGTCCTAGGTGTGACCATATCCTTTTCTGATTTTTCCATTTCAGATTATCGTTTAGAAATCGCTAATATTGTCTTCAATAATTAAATATCACAATTTGACGTTTTACTCAATAAAGTTATACCAAAAAATAAATAAAAACGTATGTTTTGAAAATTTGATCGCTTCGAAACATAAAATACTGTGAGTAGAACATACCGTGGACTTTGAAATAATCGAGCATCAAACACTTTCCATAAGCCCAGAATATCAGACACATAAAAAAGGCTTTCAAGTGCAATCTCCTGATTACAAACCCTTTCTCGAATATGGTTTTATGTTATAGTTTGGCAAATTAAGTTTATTAGATTATGAAGAGAAAATATTTTATCATTTGTTTTTGAACTTTACAAGACAAAAGAAAACACGCATTTTGGGGTGTTTTCATTAGCGGGAATTACTTAAGCCAAAAACCCACTGGGTTTTTACTAAAAAAACCCACTAACTTTTAAGAAAAATCCCATTTTACCAAAAACTCATGTAAAAATCATGCCAACCCTCTATGTAGAAACATGTAGATAATAAGTAAGGTATATAGATTACCTGCATAGAGTAACCAATGAAAGTGGGAGCCCACCCCTTGGCGAGGCCCCTGAGTCCCTCCTCGCGCATGGACACCCGGAAACCATTGACCACGTTCTTGTACTTGTCGGGGTCCACCTGCAGGCGGCACTTCACCAGGTCCAGGGGCACCACGGCCGTGTGTGTGATGCCTGCAGACATTCATCATGTCAGGTTATAGTAAATATATATATACATATGTACACATCGGCGGCTGTGCGAGTAGAGCCTCGAGTCTAGAGTCGAAGGGCAAGGCTCTCCACTAGCGATCCTGCTGTCAGTATCGCCCTGGTGTATCTTCCCCATCTCCTTCTCTAATACTCTTCAGTCTAACAGCATAGCGCGATTAGGGATGCCAGTCTCATTGGCGCCAGATGATTGGGAGCAGTTGGTTGGCAGTCACCCTGGTTGGACAAGGTTCTACCTGACATTAGTAAAGAAGCAGAATAGTAAGAATCAAATCGTCACCCTGGTTGTACAAGGTTCTACCTGAAATTTTTTTTGCTCATTTCCATAACCAAAATAATGTTCAGAGTCGTCTATGTTGTATTTCTATAAATACTTTGTACGACGAAGTTCTAACATCAATCTTTAAAAACTTGCATTTATTTTACAAGGTTTTCAATCGTATCTGAAAGTTGATCATTTTTACGAGGCGCAGTGTAGTTAGTCACTTTGGTTGAACAGGGTTCTAACTTCGCCTTATCATGTTATTAGGTGTCAGAGTTTGCAAAGACAAATTCTTATAATCTATTTGACAATTTCTGATTTTGAGGTTGAATCTTGTGTTAAATATTTAAATGGTATAAATAATTTTAACTGTCAACGAAAAAACATTGCCAATCATTTAGACAAAACTCTACCAATCATACATTGTGACAAAATCCTGCCAATCGTACATTTTGACAAAACCCTGCCAATCATACATTTTGATAAAACCCTGCCAATCGTACATTTTGATAAAACCCTGCCAATCGTACATTTTGACAAAATCCTGCAAATCGTACATTTTGATAAAACCCTGCCAATCTTACATTTTGATATAACCCTGCCAATCGTACATTTTGATAAAACCCTGCCAATCGTACATTTTGATAAAACCCTGCCAATCGTACATTTTTATAAAACCCTGCCAATCGTACATTTTGATAAAACCCTGCCAATCGTACATTCTGATAAAACCCTGCCAATCATGGGCCTGCTATGGACGGGGGTCACTGAAGTAGCGCAGGACAGGGACGCCTGGAGGCGCTTCGTCGATGCGACGGGTCTAGCATCTAAATAGGTCAAGGGAAAGAAGATCTATACATGCAATAAAATAAATAGACAAAACAACAGTATTGGTACTCACCGCAAGACAGGATGCCTCCGAGTCCGCAGAGAGCGTAGTATTTGTTGGAGGCGAATTCGCAAGAGTCTCCTCCGGCGTTGGCAACAGCTGCGGCCGCCGCAATGTTGCGTCCCTGTCAATACTTATTCATTATACACTGCACACCAATCGACTAAACATTTTAAAAATATATATATAATCTTTACAACGCAAATTGTTCTGAAAAAAATTGTAAGAATACCTTCTACTAAATTGTAATCCTACATGTTGGAAAAACTAACCCTACACTTGCCTACAAACTTAATGGAACACCTCTAAAAGCAGTGACATTACAACAAGACTTAGGAGTTACCATATCACAGGACTTGAAATGGGAACCACACATCGCTGGAATTGTGAAAAGAGCAAATTCACTAACATATCTAATCAGGAAATCCTTCCTTGACCTAACACCGGACATGATGTTAAAAATATATAAAACATATGTGCGACCTCTCCTGGAATATGCTTTCCAAATATGGAGTCCTCACTTCGCAAAGGATATAAATCTGTTAGAGAGAGTACAGAGACAAAATACCAAGAGCTCTGAAAGATCTACGATACGAAGATAGACTCAAGGAACTAAGATTACCAACCTTACAAGAAAGAAGAGAAAGGGGTGACTTGATCGAGACTTTTATCTGGACATTACAGTTGCCCTAGCATCCAACAAATCTTCACTACTAATAAAAATATAAATCTCCGTGGACACTATTACCAAAACGCCTTTTGCATCTAATCCTAGAAAACACTTCCTTGCAAATAGAGTAGTGGATGCTTGGAACAAACTCCCACAACATGTCATCGATGCAACAAATATAAATCAATTCAAAGCTCTATTGGATTCACATTTGGAGAGAAGAAAGGACTTAGTTCAAACTTAAAACAACTCAATTACTGTCTAACTTGTTGTGAAATCAGATATGAGCTCATCAGCAGAATGCTGCCTGCTCATTACATAATAATAATTTTTGTATTTTACTAAAACTCTATTGACCAACATGAAACTTATGGCGTAGCCGCGGGAGACTGGCGCACGCCGAGTTTACAAAATGCCGACAATGTGTGCCTGCATACGAAACTCCGCATAGATATGCCGATAGTCTCCAAGTTACTTGCATTTTCAAGTATGGAATACTTGAGTATCCCTGTTGAATGAGGACCGTACATAATAAGTCTTCGAAACATTTTCTGAATAGTAAGTTTTTTAACCGTTCCAGGCCCCTGACTTATATTTCTTAAAGACGTTGACAAAAAAATCTAAGAAATTGTGTGTATTTCCGCTTCTCAATTAAATCCAAATAAATGATATAATTCTGAATTTATCCGAAAATGAAAACAAACATAAAAAAGTTTTAAAAATGGCTCACCTTGAGTTTTTTCGTCTAAAAACACTGAACTAAAATTATTGATTTAAAAAAATACACATTTAAATATGCAAATGTATTCTAAACATTACTGTCACCATACTTTTTGTCATTACACATAAAAATAATTCAGAAATTTTATAATTTTTTCTCAAATTGCGATCGGAACCTTTGTTTTGATAAAGGTGTACGTTTTGATTATTCTGTGCTTATCTACAATATTTGAATATTAAGCATGGTGATTTCTCTTTTTAACATCATTTAGTTCATATTTCTAACTATGAAGAGTATTAAAAAAAGCAATCAAATTGACTCTACGGGTATCAGCTGTTTGTTCCAAAAACTAAACAAAAAAAATAGTCAGAAAATTATAAAATAATTCCAATACATACAACAGTCAAACTTCTCGGTGTCAATTTAGATTCAGACTTTTCGTTTAAAAGTCAAATAAATAGGACTTAGATAGGACTTCAATCAGTGTTTAATGCAGCAGCACGGCTCATAACCGGGGTTTCTAAATATTCGCACATTTCAGAACACCTTCGTAACCTTCACTGGCTCAAGTGCCCTGAAAGAATCCAGTACAAATTGTGCTGGATGGTGTTTAAATCCATCAATGAAATGGCCCCACACTACATCTCTGAACTATGCGTCCCGGAAAACACTGGTCTGAGGCAGTCAACTCTTAGATCAGCAACATCATTAGCTGTAGGCAGACTGATGGAACCTAAGCGCAAGCCAAATACTAAGTTTGGTGATCGCGCTTTCGGAGCATCTGGGCCGAAGGCTTGGAATAAACTCCCCCGGAACTAAGATTCATAACAAGTCCAACAGAATTCAGGTCTAAACTAAAAACTTACCTTTTTAAGCTGTCATACCCTTAAATTAAATATACCATTCCTGAAAGAAAGTCCAGTTATATCCAATTTTCCAATTATATCCTAAATTTTGCTAATAAACAATTAGTTAATGTTAATTAAGTGTTAATCTCAAGTGCCCTACCAGGTAAGTATTGTACTGTTTATTATCTCCATAAATAGTTAGTAATAACATAGATCACTGTAGAAATGTATTATAAATTTGTACAGCGCCCTTGAGGTGATTTTGCACAAAAATGGCGCTATACAAGTCATCCAAATATTATTATTATTGTAATCTAATACAAAATATTTTTTTGGTTTTTGTTTGTACGCAAGTAGCCCAGGTAGAGTACACACAATACTCTATTTGCGTATGATATACATTACTGAAGCTTGCCCGCATGCGCTACGCATGCTTATGTTGTGATGTCAATGACGAAGGTCTTAGATTAACCACCTTATCTTATCAATTGATATATACGTCAATCAAAATGACAGTGGTACAGATGACACATTTATAATAGTTGCTTGCGAAATTTCTCTGAAGAAAAGTGTCAGATAAAGATCATGAGAATTATAAAATTGTTGATACTGAGAAAAGCAAAAATTAATATTTTAGTTAATTGGTTTGATACTGCCAAATATGTCCAAATTATTGAAGTGACACTTCGTTTCTACTTAATCTTACTACAAGAAACAACTATTTACATGGGGGGAGTTCGAAAAACATGCGCAAAATAGGTTTTTAAAATCTGTGCATATTTAAATTGAAACGTCACTTCATACTAACAAAATCCAACATGGCGGCAAGAGATGTTTTCACAAGGCATTTTGAACTTTGAAAAATATGGAATTTCAAAGTATCTTTTACCATTTCCTTCGACGTCAGACGTAAATATTTGTTTCTTGTAGTAATGAAGTCGAAACGATGTGTTCAATAATTCATTTTTTACGAAATAACTATTAAAATGCATTATTTTAATTTCAGGAAACTGATATATTCACTTCTCTTTATTATCTAACTGATACAGAGTGTGCATATCAACCGTGTCCCACTTTTCTAACTGTTACAAAGTAGGTGTATTAACCATGTCCCACTTTTCTAACTGTTACAAAGTAAGTGTATTAACCATGTCCCACTTTTCTAACTGTTACAAAGTAAGTGTATTAACCATGTCCCACTTTTCTAACTGTTACAAAGTAAGTGTATTAACCATGTCCCACTTTTCTAACTGTTACAAAGTAAGTGTATTAACCATGTCCCACTTTTCTAACTGTTACAAAGTAAGTGTATTAACCATGTCCCACTTTTCGAACTGTTACAAAGTAAGTGTATTAACCATGTCCCACTTTTCTAACTGATACAAAATATGCGTATTAACCATGTCCCACTTTTCTAACTTATACAAAGTGTGCGTATTAACCATGTCCCACTTTTCTAACTTATACAAAGTGTGCGTATTAACCATGTCCCACTTTTCTAACTTATACAAATTGTGCGTTAATACGCACACTTTGTATAACCATGTCCCACTTTTCTAACTCATACAAAGTGTGCTTATTAACCATATCCCACTTTTCTAACTGATACAAAATATGCATATTAACCATGTCCCACTTTTCTAACTTATACAAAGTGTGCGTATTAACCATGTCCCACTTTTCTAACTCATACAAAGTGTGCGTATTAACCATGTCCCACTTTTCTAACTTATACAAAGTGTGCGTATTAACCATGTCCCACTTTTCTAACTCATACAAAGTGTGCGTATTAACCATGTCCCACTTTTCTAACTTATACAAAGTGTGCGTATTAACCATGTCCCACTTTTCTAACTTATACAAAGTGTGCGTATTAACCATGTCCCACTTTTCTAACTTATACAAATTGTGCGTTAATACGCACACTTTGTATAACCATGTCCCACTTTTCTAACTCATACAAAGTGTGCTTATTAACCATATCCCACTTTTCTAACTGATACAAAATATGCATATTAACCATGTCCCACTTTTCTAACTTATACAAAGTAAGTGTATTAACCATGTCCCACTTTTCTAACTGTTACAAAGTAAGTGTATTAACCATGTCCCACTTTTCTAACTGTTACAAAGTAAGTGTATTAACCATGTCCCACTTTTCTAACTGTTACAAAGTAAGTGTATTAACCATGTCCCACTTTTCTAACTGATACAAAATATGCGTATTAACCATGTCCCACTTTTCTAACTTATACAAAGTGTGCGTATTAACCATGTCCCACTTTTCTAACTTATACAAAGTGTGCGTATTAACCATGTCCCACTTTTCTAGCTGATACAAAGTGTGCATATTAATCGGTGACCGGATAAATCTTCAAAATGATAATTCATCACATCTTTAAAAAGTTATATAAAGTCATGGAAAGTGATGAAACAAAAACTTTTTTAACTAGGTTAAGTAGATTAGGTTAGGTTAGGTTTTAATTTTATTTTTTTCATCGTTTTTAATGACTTTATATCACTTTTTAAATGTGTGTTGAATAGTCACTGTGTTGAGTTATCATGGAACCGTATTAATCATGTCCCACTTTACTAATAATAATAATAACCTGGCATTTATAAAGCGCAGCTTAGTGTCATTTCACTTCAAGTGCACTTAACTGTAACAAAATTAAAAACCTATTAGTGGTCATATTCTTAAAATTATTCCTACAGTGTGCCTTACCCAATACAGATCTAATATTATAACACTAAATACACTGTTTATACAAAGTGATGACAAAACTTAGATTGACAATAACAGCACAAAAGGACAAAACAAGAAAATTAAAACTAAAACATAATTTAAAACAGGAGGCAGTTTGTGCTCAGAAATGAGAATCTTCTGAACAAACATTTTACATAAAAGGTACAATAAGGAGACAACCGAAACCAAACACTTACCGGAAGTTTTAGAATATGGCTTATTTTAAAATATTGAAAAGAAGTTTAGATTTATGAATGATAAGATTTTTTAAATAATTTTGTTTTTAAAGCCCGTTTAAATTCAGCCAAATTCTGGAGATTAGTAAGAGCTGAGGGAAGTCTATTCCAGATGAGCGGGCCTGTTACATTAAAAGAGCGATCATAGTAAACGGCTCGATTTCACCTAGAAAGTTCGATTAGACGATTACTAACATCTAGATCTGCTGACCTTAAAGTAAGCTGTCTATTGCTTAAGTTTGACTTATTAATAATAATAATTGGATGACTTGTATAGCGCCGTTTTTGTGCAAAATAACCTCAAGGTCACTGTACAAACTTATAATACATTTCTACAGTGATCTATGTTATTACTTAACTATTTATAGAGATAATATACAGTACAATACTTGCCTGGTAGGTCACTTGAGATTAACACTTAATTAACATTATCTAATTGTTTATTAGCGAAATTTAGATACAGGATTTAGGACATAATTGGAAAATTGAATATAACTGGACTTTCTCTCAGGAATGGTACATTTAATTTAAGGATATGACAGCTTAAAAAGGTAAGTTTTTAGTTTAGACCTGAATTCTGTTGGACTTGTTATGGATCTTAGTTCCGGAGGGAGTTTATTCCAAGCCTTCGGCCCAGATACTCCGAAAGCGCGATCACCAAACTCAGTATTTGGCTTGCGCTTAGGTTCCATCAGTCTGCCTACAGCTGATGTTGCTGATCTAAGAGTTGACTGCCTCAGACCAGTGTTTTCCGGGACGCATAGTTCAGTTATTGCTGAAGTTTAACTGATACAAAGTGTAAGTACTAACTGTGTCCCACTTTTGTAACTTATACAAAGTGTGCGTATTAACTGTGTCTCACTTTTATGTATATTTACCGCATTTTTATACAGATAAACATATATTATTATAATTAGCAAAATAAGATTGCTTAATTTGAAATGAGTACGCATTACAGCTGATGTGGTTGTGATGAAGCATGGTATACTCACGGGCACGAGGGCATTGTGTACGGTCTCGCGGCTGTCACAGTGCGCGGTGGCAACGGGCCCCCTGAAGGGACTGTTGCGGGCGAGGTCCACAAACGAGGAGAACATTGTGGCGGGGTACCTGCAGGCGAAACAACTATCATTACACTTCAGATACACAAACAAGGTCAAAATAACAAATAATGATGCCAAAAATTTATTTTAATCCTTTTACTTATTTTATTAGATAAATTTTTTACAAGTGTTAACCACTCGGAACATTAGAACGTCAAAAGACGTAAATATGATAATAGCGGTCAAGACATTAGAACGTCTTTTCACGTAAACGCGCGAGATTTTACAAAAATCGATTTATTTCCATCACTAGTATACGGATTGCCATGATTTAAAAAACAGAGTATCGATAATGAATAACGCTACGCGTCTGTATTCAACAATATCTATGGAATGTAGAGGTGCATTATCTAAGTCGATTGGATCTGTCATCTTGTTCGTTCATAATTTATTGCGTTTCTAAATAATTTATTAAAAATATTTTAGTTTGGACGGTTAATATTTTGAGGTGACTAATAGTTTTTAATTATATTTCTTCAATATATAAAGTGTTATTTCTTTATGATACTCAGAAAAAAGTACATTTTTCACAGCTTTGAAATAATGGTCAGCGATTTTTACATATTTTTGACGTTTTCAGAAAATGTATATTTAGAAAAGCAAATATTTACGTATAACAAAACAATACGATAGTGATTTTATAATCTTTCCAAAACATTTTTTAGAATGAGGCTACGTTTCCCAAAACGTGAGTTATGAAGCTTTTAACAAAACTCGTGAATAACACAAAAATTTTCGCGTTTTGACAGTTCGCAAAGGAACACAAAGTAAATAAAAGTCCCTTTCTGAGAGGTTAAATAAGTAACATGATCACATGATATATCCGACATGATCACCAACACAGAAATTCTCAGGCGGGCTAGAGCAGAGAGAGAACTGCTTAGATTAATAAAAATCATTTCATATCTGGGTCATGTACTTCGAGGGGAGAAGTATCACTTGCTCCAGTTAATATTGAAAGGCAAGATAGAGGGTCGCAGAGGGCCTGGTAGGAGACAAATGTCTTGGCTGCGAAATATACGAGAGTGGACTGGCATTAGAAGTGTGGAGGAGCTATTCCGGGCAGCGCAAGACAAAGAGACATTTTCTAGAGTGATCGCCAACGTCAGGGGGACCTGATACGGCACATAAAGAAGAAGAAGAAACAAGTAACCTCACTTTTATGTCATTTCATAAAAAAATAATTGATAGTAAAATTCACACAATCTCATAAGTTTTTTTCAAATTGCGGTCGGAACCTTTGGTTTCAGAAAGGTGAACATTTTAATTCAAAACTATCTAAGGGAATGCTGTGTGGAGTCTATTCAAGTGAACAAATGAACTTGGATCTTGAGAAGATGCCGGCACATCATTCCATAGCCGAGATGTTGAACTCGAGAAATCGTAGAAGCGACCCATTCTTATGTGACAAACATCAACCATGTGCAAATGTCAGATATGTGTTTGGTGTCTCGAAGTGAGCCAAAGGGATCAATAATGCTAGTTCCTCAGAGCATCTTCCATTGAAACATCGGTAGAACAAGGACAGCATTTCCACCATTCAGAGTCAACAAACAAAACAATGATCTCTAATAATTAAAAACGAAAACTTTAAATTTAAAAAAAAAAAACATTAAAAACGATTATAATTGATATAAACACGATGCTTCTGTTGAGGAAAAAAACATAAGTTGAAATTTAAGGCGTTTAAAACAAACATCAAAAAGGCTTCAAAATCTTGTTACATAATAACATAGATAAAGTCGAAGACACAAAATGTCAATTTAATCAATACCAGAACTGAAGCAAACAAATTAAACTAGTCAAATGTTACTTTCGGAGTGATAATAAGCGAAAAAGAGTTTTAATTTAAAACTATTAGTCCTATGAAGTATAGAAATTAACCTTTGTCCTTGAATTTCTTACATGGGTTTGCAGTACAGCCCGAATTACGTAAACTTGTTAGTAAAAATATCGGCTTTTTAAAATGTTGTTAAAAATGTTTAAAACCTTTTAAAAATTACTTCAATTATTACGTTCTGACACAATTTATGTGAACAGGGCGGAGTTGGAAATGTAGAGCACGTAAAATAGTGCGAAAAAAATGCTATCACGTGCGGTAATTGCGTTAAAAACAGGTAAAAATGAGGGAAAAACACAATATAAAGAGATAATATTAGTGTAAATGGTTGTATTAATGTTATAAGGGTTGATTTTTAGCGTTTATACGGTTGTATTATTGATTAATAACGATTAAATGTGTGAAATTGCGGAGCGTACCTTACGTGAGCGACGTCGACCAGCGAAAGGGCGATTGTGGTTATGTTTCGTGTTTCTTTGACAGTTGTCAGGTGACAGATATGGAGCGGCCATTGGTCGTTAGGTGTTGAGTCAAATATGCCTAGATGTCTTTGATACTTAAGTTTGTTAGTCAACATCCATTTATTTCATTATTTCTTTTATGGTTTTTTGTTTGATTACCTTTTCAAAGAGTACTGTTTGAAATTCAATTTTAGTTATTTCGGTATTTGATGCTTTAAACATTAACTGATTTTTTTTTTTTTTTTTTTGTTACATACATGGTTTTAAAATACAAATTATGTTTTTTACATACATATTAAAAAAAGAAAGAAACAATGCGAATTACAGAAAAGTATATGTACACATGCACATATGTATTCATATATAGTGTATTACACACCATACATAACATACACACACAATACACGTACACACACACGAGTTCATAAACAGCATATACATAAAAATAATAATATGCATAAATGTATGATAGCAAAAAAAATCCCACATAGGCATCGCCAGTTCGTGGGTATACTTGTGTTTCTTTAAGGCAGTTCAGTTAAAATTACTCTAAATATACATATTTTATCTTTGTAGAAAATTGAAAAGAAAAGAATGAAAATATTTATAGTAAAATCATTATTTACTGTATTTACGGGATTAAATATGAAAAATAAAAGTTAATAAGGATTTGTTAAAAGTTAATAGAGATTAAGATCAGATGTTACAGCAGGTAAATATTAATATCTATGGTATTTATCCAAAACTTTATTACATTTTTATGTTTCCTGTAGGATGATATATTTTCACATTTGATTTCTGTATTGGTATAGAGTGCATTATAAATTTTTGGTGTAATAAAATAAGCATGTCTTTGCGCAAGCCTTGTTTTGCACAGTGGAACTTTAAATACATTATTTACCCTATTACTAGACCGATTTTCATTTTTTATAAAAAGAAAATTTCGAGCAAATATATATTTTAAACATTGTGTACAGTAAATTTTTCTTATCTCTAACAATTTAGCCTCTTCGAATAATTGCAAGGAGGGGTAGGTCATATCTTTATGCAACATTATTTTTAGTATTAGTTTTTGTGTTATTTCTAGTGGCTTAATATGGGTGTTATAAATCCCCCCCCATGCAATTATTCCATAAGATACTGATGATTGCACCAATGCATGATACACCAATTTGATTCTTTTGATATCTACTATGTTATTTAAACGTTTAAAAATATAAGTTAAATATCTAAGTTTATTTACAAGCTTTTCTACATGATTTGTCCATTTGAGTTGGCTGTCTATTATAATTCCTAAATATTTAACTGTATTCCCCGATTTCATTTCTGTACAGTTAGTGCATAAGACAGGATTGCAAGTATTTTTGTGAAACCTTATACTTAGATGAGTTAAGGGTGCCGCTTTTTTGGTATTATAAAAAGGAATATATATAGTTTTTTCACAGTTCAGAGTTAGAAGGTTTTGATTGAGCCATTCTTTGACAATAATTGTGCACTTATTTGCATTTTTAGAGACCTCGTCCCAGGATTTACCATGAACTGTGATTGCAGTATCATCAGCATACGAGAAAAGTTTTCCCGGAATACTAATATTACATAGGTCATTAATATAAATTAGAAACAAAAGCGGACCTATAACTGTTCCTTGTGGAACCCCATGTCTCATAGATGCTGGTTTACTAATATTTACGCCAATTTTTGTAAACCAGCATCTATGAGAAAAATAATTGCAAATTAATATTGATTATGACTGATTCAAATAAACATTGTTATTGATTAAAACCAATAATTTTTCAATACTTACATAATTAAATACCTTCGTGGCAGAACTGTTTTCAACTGTTGTAGACTCAAAAGTGACAAGTTCGAAACCCGGCGTGGACAGTTGAAATAAATACAAATACTCTTCATTAGCTACAAAAAATATTTCAATAAATTTTTATATCATAGCGAATTTGCTTCAAGTTTTTGATGATGAAAAATATATATTCTTTTACATTAGGTCAACACAGGAGGCCCTGAAAAATCCTCGAGGTCTATGTCATCGTTGGGGGTGCTTGTGGAGGGTCTTTTTGGGAAAGGGAATGAGAGAAAGTCCTTGGAAGAAATGGGAATGAGGGGCAGGTAGGAATCTGCGTCCAGGAATGACGGGCATATGTATCCATCGCTCCCATTGCCTGGCTGGAGAGGTCGAAATGTCTCCCTCAACCAGTCTTTCCCGATCCTGACCGCAAATGCATTCGCCGCCAAGACCCGGGAACCCCTGCTAAGTCACCAAGCGTGGCAAACCACTTGGAGTGGTTCATAAAAAAAAAAATAATAAATAAATAAATAAATACCTATGGCAGGGGTGTTAGTTATCCAATAAATCGTTCCCGAGCGGCGTTACCCATACCCGCCTCCCAAATCGATAGTATTAAATTATTCAGTATTGCCATGTTACATAAAATTCAGAATAGAAGCGTTTCTCAAAATATCTCAATGTTCACAAAAACTAAAAATAAGCACAAAACATTTCTGACTTCGTTTTGGGAATCTTCTTCTTCTTTCGTATGGTGGGGGGTCAGAGGGGGACATATAGGTCTGCAAGTCATTCTACTGCCTCAGGCGTCGCCATGTGAACCTCATCAATCCCGCCAGGGAATGAATGGAGCGGGCATTCGTTGACCACATGTTCGGTGGTCTGCACCGCATTACATTCACACATCGTTGACTCTTTAAGGCCCCATCTGTGCAGCATGTGTAATATTTTAAATTGAGCCGCTATCAATAACACCCCTTACGTAGATGGCGATAAGGTTTAAATTCCCGCTTAACACCATCCGCCTGCTTTGATTTATGCAAGAAAAAAACATGGCCAAAAAGTGCCTTTTATTTTATTTTGTGGATGTTCAGGCATAAATATTTAATTTTTTTCCTATCATTTTATAAATAACTAAATTTGCCACATTATACAATAAAATCATAACCGAAAATGGGTTCGTAAGTAGGAGATTTTGAACTTTAAAGCAGTTTTCATAGGCCGTATACATAATTTTTTTCTGGGCTTATATAAAGATTTATCTAAAAAATATTCGATCATTTCAAAGGCGAAGATGTATTCTACTCGCAGTATTTAATTAAAGCATCTGAAACATTTCTAGGCGACCAAATTTTCAAACTAAAAACACATGATTTCGCATTACTACGTAGTGCGATCGCCTTAAACAGATAATACAAGAAAAGAAAACGCATACCTATAAAAATAAATTTATTTAAAGTTTACATTTTTTATTGATAAAAATAATTTTCATTTTGAGTCCTTAATACGTGCTTGCTTTCCGTTTGCGATTGTTATTTAACTCTATTGAACTGGTACAAGAGGACGAAGGTGTTTCGGAAAGTCATCCGGAATCCTTGGGGGTATTGTGGGGATAGGAAGGAGTCCAAATCCGGAGTTAAAGAGGGGCGCTTGCGTCTGTGGAATTGGTTTGGTACAGTCCTTGTCCAGCCACGATACGAACACTTTTCCATCTGCGTTCTTCGAGATTACTTCTTTGCATTTGTTACCTGAAATTACAATTTTTTATTGAATAAATAGTTAATACATATCAACAAACAAGTCCTGCTAAGCCAATTGAATTGGCTTGTCAACAGGTGCTTAAAGTTTAGTTACATATACATCTTTATAAGTTATAATTTACATCTTATATCTACAGAATCAATAATTTTTTCATACATATTAAAGTTAATATTTTTTCCGATAGCCAATTTTTCATCATATATTTAACCTTATTCATAGACTGACATTGCTTTATAGTGTCAGGTAATAAATTAAATATCTTCGGTTTGTTGTATTCAAACGTTCTCTGTCCGTATTTATTATTAAAATTTCGGAACTATTAACCCGTCATTGCGCGTGAATCTAGTACTGTATTTATGTTCTAATTTTTCTTTATGCTGCGGGGTAAATATATACTGAATTATGATTTTTTTTGCCATAGAATAGCCTTAACAGGTAAAATTTTGGCACTCTGAAACAGCAACGGTGTATTATGTCTCTGTTTAAAAATATTAGGGACGACTAGTAATTTTACAATTGCGTTTTGTACAACTTGGACTTGTTTCAGATTGGTTATAGTAGTATTTCCCCATATGATTAATCCATATCTTATAATAGATTCTGCCATTGACATATAAATTATTTTAAGTGTTTCAATTGATAATAAGTTGTTATAATAGTTCGTTACGATAGTATGGACGGTGTTGTAATCCTTTAAACGGTTTTAGATGGCAACATCGCGGTGGTGGAACAACATCATCAAAGTAGAACCGGTTATTTATCCAGTTACTTTTTGGAACCGGTTCCTCAAAGTGTAAAAACATGAAAGGGGGTCGCTAGAGAACTTTTGTAAAAAAAAAACCTGAGAGGGACCCATTTTTCTGAAAATTTTATGATATTACAGCAGTTAAAATATGAAATAAATGTATATTTTTTAAAATTAGAGCATGCAACCACAGACATAGGAATTAATAGACGAGAAGATAATGGCGAGGGGTAAAATCAACTGTTGAAGAACGAAGGGCGTAAAGCTGACTGTGATTCGTCAATAAATCAATCTGACAGTAAATAGGCATCTCGCATTATAATATCACCAGACATTTTTACATGGGAGCGCAAATTACTCGCCACGTTATGAACAAATTTGCGAAGTCCAAATTCGGCAAAAAAATTCGGTTGTATTTTCAGAGTCGAATATTTCGTTTAAGTATTTAGTTAAGACACTTTTATAAATGTTCATAATTTACTTCCCAGCAACCAACCAGCTTTGTGTTTCGCGTCCAGACGTTACTCGATGTGATAGTATAATATGTTTCTAAAACTGATCTATATTATACGATGTGAATATGCTTAAAATAAAGTAAAATAATGCTTATATATGGAATGTAATACGACAATTGGGTTTATTCTCTTTTTCACATCTATTTTTACAAGTTTTCATGGTACAAGTCAACATTTTGCCGTGTTATTTCGTACAATGAACCGATGATGCCTCGACCATAGTTCGCACAAGAATGATGACGTCACGTTTTCAAATTTCACTTGAGGCCATACGCCAGCACAGCCGGTTCCAATGGAACCGGTATGGGGAGTGGGGATAATACGCTTTTAATCACTTAGGGCAGGTCTACTAATATTCATATGTCTATGCGTGCAACGGAATTCAGCAACTTTACAATCAAAACTATATCAAAATCAAATGAAAAATCCTCCAGGTAACTTACCTCCAAATAAAATTTTCAATGGAGTTCCATTGTTTATTTCTTCAGGAACGGGATTCTCAGTACCTTTCTGAATAGGTTTTAATTCATTCTCAGTCTCGTCAAAGTTGCTTTGCTGATTAGCTTTCAAATATCCGATTTCCTGGACAGGTTTCAAGAATCCGCTTTCCTTAACCGGTTTCAAAGACGCACTTTCCTGATCAGGTTTCAAAGAACCATTTTTCTTCTGGACCGGTTTCAAAAATGCGATTTCCTGAACCGGGTTCAAAGATCCAAACTCCTGGACAGGTTTCAATTCACTTTCAAAATCTTCTTCTTCGGATATAACCATTTCTATGTTTGGTTCCAATACACTCTCATCTGAAATGATTGTTTTCTTTTCATATTTGTCAACTACGGCCGTTGAAACATAAGTAACAATTACAATAAAAACCAAAATCGCTGGTTTCATCGTGATTATTTTTTATCCGCCTGATTTGCTGTTGCTGGAAAAACAAACAGAAAAATCAATTTTATATATTAATCACTCGTATCACGTAGTGCTGTATTCGGTACGAAAGCAGTTGTGTCACGTTGTGCCATATGTAGTACCAAATCTCAAAATGTCGTCTTACTGTCAGTACCTAAACTGTTTTTTTTGTAATTTAAAGTTAACAAGTAAAGTCAAGAATGAAAAAAATTGAACAAATCAGTTTTGAATCAGAAATAAAAATACTAGTAATTACTTTAAAATGTTCAGAACCTTTACCAAAAATTGTTATTAGTATGTAACTTAAATATTACGTAATTAGAGATTACCCAAACAACACAAACCTAGGGCAGTTTACTGGTGCATGTATACGCACTTCTGACTATGATGTTCTTGCCAAACGTCACTGAGAAAAAGCTATTTGTATTGTTAACCCTTTATTTTTGTTATTAGCGAGAAAGCGAAGACTCTTCGACTCATAGTCAGTCCAAAAAAATGATTATCCAATTATTCAGTCCAAAAAATGATTATCTAACGATAATATATATTTAAAAAAATAATTATATGTGATAATGTTGGATCGATTTCACCAGAAGTAAGAAAAATGGGACGCAGTTACGCAGAAAGCGTCCATCCCACAATCTGCCTAATCGAGTTTAACGTGTTTTTCTACAGATAAATTAATTTTTTAGCAATGTAATTTTATACTAACCCACATTTCAGATATTCGACAAACTGGACGTAAAAAACGTCAACTTGGTTTGAATGTTTTGTATACACCGTGCTCAACGCTCATACCGCGAAACTTTGGAGTGATTATTTATGATAAGCAAAGAAATAAAATCTGAACAAAGTTTTTCAAACAAAATACAAAAAAAATCGTCTAACATAATCGTAGTTTTACTTTGCAAATCGTAATCAAGGGCGTAGCTATAGCATTCAGATGGGGGGGGGTAATTTTATTATAATTTTTTTCGGGACCTCTACTTACTACAACTTATTATTCACATCACATTGATAAAAGAGATTACTGCAAATATTGCAAATTTATTAAGAAAATCTTCAAATTATTCGTAATACTGTTAAAAACGGGATTGCAGGCCATAAAAGAATTAATAATAGGTATCCTGATAAACTTTTAGTGAAATGCCAATGTTTTGTAACGATGTCGGATAACGTTTCCTTAAATACCAATGTTTTGTCACGATGTCGGATAACGTTTCCATAAATACCAATGTTTTGTCACGATGTCGGATAACGTTTCCATAAATACCAATGTTTTGTCACGATGTCGGATAACGTTTCCATAAATACCAATGTTTTGCCACGATGTCGGATAACGTTTCTATAAATACCAATGTTTTGTCACGATGTCGGATAACGTTTCCATAAATACCAATGTTTTGTCACGATGTCGGATAACGTTTCCATAAATACCAATGTTTTGCCACGATGTCGGATAACGTTTCCATAAATACCAATGTTTTGTCAAGATGTCGGATAACGTTTCCATAAATACCAATGTTTTGTCAAGATGTCGGATAACGTTTCCATAAAAACCAATGTTTTGTCAAGATGTCGGATAACGTTTCCATAAATACCAATGTTTTGTCACGATGTCGGATAATGTTTCCGTAAATACCAATGTTTTGTCACGATGTCGGATAACGTTCTCATAAATACCAATGTTTTGTCACGATGTCGGATAACGTTTCTATTAATACCAATGTTTTGTCATGATGTCGGTTAACGTTTCCATAAATACCAATGTTTTGTCACGATGTCGGATAACGTTCTCATAAATACCAATGTTTTGTCACGATGTAGGATAACGTTTCCGTAAATACCAATGTTTTGTCACGATGTCGGATAACGTTCTCATAAATACCAATGTTTTGTCACGATGTAGGATAACGTTTCCGTAAATACCAATGTTTTGTCACGATGTCGGATAACGTTCTCATAAATACCAATGTTTTGTCACGATGTCGGATAATGTTTCCGTAAATACCAATGTTTTGTCACGATGTCGGATAACGTTCTCATAAATACCAATGTTTTGTCACGATGTCGGATAACGTTTCTATTAATACCAATGTTTTGTCATGATGTCGGTTAACGTTTCCATAAATACCAATGTTTTGTCACGATGTCGGATAACGTTCTCATAAATACCAATGTTTTGTCACGATGTAGGATAACGTTTCCGTAAATACCAATGTTTTGTCACGATGTCGGATAACGTTCTCATAAATACCAATGTTTTGTCACGATGTAGGATAACGTTTCCGTAAATACCAATGTTTTGTCACGATGTCGGATAACGTTCTCATAAATACCAATGTTTTGTCACGATGTCGGATAACGTTTCTATTAATACCAATGTTTTGTCACGATGTCGGATAACGTTTCTATTAATACCAATGTTTTGTCATGATGTCGGATAACGTTTCCATAAATACCAATGTTTTGTCACGATGTCGAATAACGTTTCCTTAATACCAATGTTTTGTCAAGATGTCGGATAACGTTTCCATAAATACCAATGTTTTGTCAAGATGTCGGATAACGTTTCCATAAATACCAATGTTTTGTCACGATGTCGGATAACGTTTCCATAAATACCAATGTTTTGTCAAGATGTCGGATAACGTTTCCATAAATACCAATGTTTTGTCACGATGTCGGATAACGTTTCCATAAATACCAATGTTTTGTCACGATGTCGGATAACGTTTTCATAAATACCAATGTTTTACCACGATGTCGGATAACGTTTCCATAAAAACCAATAGTTTGTCACGACGTCGAATAACGTTTCCATAAATACCAATGTTTTGTCAGATAACGTTTCCATAAATACCAATGTTTTGTCAGATAACGTTTCCATAAATGCCAATGTTTTGTCACGATGTCGGATAACGTTTCCATAAATACCAATGTTTTGTCAGATAACGTTTCCATAAATACCAATGTTTTGTCAGATAACGTTTCCATAAATGCCAATGTTTTGTCACGATGTCGGATAACGTTTCCATAAATACCAATGTTTTGTCACGATGTCGGATAACGTTTCCATAAATACCAATGTTTTGTCAAGATGTCGAATAACGTTTCCATAAATACCAATGTTTTGTCACGATGTCGGATAACGTTTCCATAATTACCAATGTTTTGTCACGATGTCGGATAACGTTTCCATAAATACCAATGTTTTACCACGATGTCGGATAACGTTTCCATAAATACCAATGTTTTGTCACGACGTCGAATAACGTTTCCATAAATACCAATGTTTTGTCAGATAACGTTTCCATAAATGCCAATGTTTTGTCACGATGTCGGATAACGTTTCCATAAATACCAATGTTTTGCCACGATGTCGGATAACGTTTCCATAAATACCAATGTTTTGCCACGATGTCGGATAACGTTTCCATAAATACCAATGTTTTGTCACGATGTCGGATAACGTTTCCATAAATACCAATGTTTTACCACGATGTCGGATAACGTTTCCATAAATACCAATGTTTTGTCACGACGTCGAATAACGTTTCCATAAATACCAATGTTTTGCCACGATGTCGGATAACGTTTCCATAAATACCAATGTTTTGCCACGATGTCGGATAACGTTTCCATAAATACCAACATTTTGCCACGATGTCGGATAACGTTTCCATAAATACCAATGTTTTGCCACGATGTCGGATAACGTTTCCATAAATACCAATGTTTTGCCACGATGTCGGATAACGTTTCCATAAATACCAATGTTTTGCCACGAGGTCGGATAACATTTCCATAAAAACCAATGTTTTGTCACGACGTCGAATAACGTTTCCATAAATACCAATGTTTTGTCAGATAACGTTTCCATAAATACCAATGTTTTGCCACGATGTCGGATAACGTTTCCATAAATACCAATGTTTTGTCACGATGTCGGATAACGTTTCCATAAATACCAATGTTTTACCACGATGTCGGATAACGTTTCCATAAATGCCAATGTTTTGTCACGATGTCGGATAACGTTTCCATAAATACCAATGTTTTGTCAGATAACGTTTCCATAAATACCAATGTTTTGTCAGATAACGTTTCCATAAATGCCAATGTTTTGTCACGATGTCGGATAACGTTTCCATAAATACCAATGTTTTGTCACGATGTCGGATAACGTTTCCATAAATACCAATGTTTTGTCAAGATGTCGGATAACGTTTCCATAAATACCAATGTTTTGTCACGATGTCGGATAACGTTTCCATAAATACCAATGTTTTGTCACGATGTCGGATAACGTTTCCATAAATACCAATGTTTTACCACGATGTCGGATAACGTTTCCATAAATACCAATGTTTTGTCACGACGTCGAATAACGTTTCCATAAATACCAATGTTTTGTCAGATAACGTTTCCATAAATGCCAATGTTTTGTCACGATGTCGGATAACGTTTCCATAAATACCAATGTTTTGCCACGATGTCTGATAACGTTTCCATAAATACCAATGTTTTGCCACGATGTCGGATAACGTTTCCATAAATACCAATGTTTTGTCACGATGTCGGATAACGTTTCCATAAATACCAATGTTTTACCACGATGTCGGATAACGTTTCCATAAATACCAATGTTTTGTCACGACGTCGAATAACGTTTCCATAAATACCAATGTTTTGTCAGATAACGTTTCCATAAATACCAATGTTTTGCCACGATGTCGGATAACGTTTCCATAAATACCAATGTTTTGCCACGATGTCGGATAACGTTTCCATAAATACCAACATTTTGCCACGATGTCGGATAACGTTTCCATAAATACCAATGTTTTGCCACGATGTCGGATAACGTTTCCATAAATACCAATGTTTTGCCACGATGTCGGATAACGTTTCCATAAATACCAATGTTTTGCCACGAGGTCGGATAACGTTTCCATAAATACCAATGTTTTGTCACGATGTCGGATAACGTTTTCATAAATACCAATGTTTTGTCACGATGTCGGATAACGTTTCTATTAATACCAATGGTTTGTCACGATGTCGGATAACGTTTCCTAAAATACCAATGTTTTGTCACGATGTCGGATAACGTTTCTATTAATACCAATGTTTTGTCATGATGTCGGATAACGTTTCCATAAATACCAATGTTTTGTCACGATGTCGAATAACGTTTCCTTAATACCAATGTTTTGTCAAGATGTCGGATAACGTTTCCATAAATACCAATGTTTTGTCAAGATGTCGGATAACGTTTCCATAAATACCAATGTTTTGTCACGATGTCGGATAACGTTTCCATAAATACCAATGTTTTGTCAAGATGTCGGATAACGTTTCCATAAATACCAATGTTTTGTCACGATGTCGGATAACGTTTCCATAAATACCAATGTTTTGTCACGATGTCGGATAACGTTTCCATAAATACCAATGTTTTACCACGATGTCGGATAACGTTTCCATAAAAACCAATGTTTTGTCACGACGTCGAATAACGTTTCCATAAATACCAATGTTTTGTCAGATAACGTTTCCATAAATACCAATGTTTTGTCAGATAACGTTTCCATAAATGCCAATGTTTTGTCACGATGTCGGATAACGTTTCCATAAATACCAATGTTTTGTCAGATAACGTTTCCATAAATACCAATGTTTTGTCAGATAACGTTTCCATAAATGCCAATGTTTTGTCACGATGTCGGATAACGTTTCCATAAATACCAATGTTTTGTCACGACGTCGAATAACGTTTCCATAAATACCAATGTTTTGTCAGATAACGTTTCCATAAATGCCAATGTTTTGTCACGATGTCGGATAACGTTTCCATAAATACCAATGTTTTGCCACGATGTCGGATAACGTTTCCATAAATACCAATGTTTTGTCACGATGTCGGATAACGTTTCCATAAATACCAATGTTTTGTCACGATGTCGGATAACGTTTCTATTAATACCAATGTTTTGTCATGATGTCGGATAACGTTTCCATAAATACCAATGTTTTGCCACGAGGTCGGATAACGTTTCCATAAATACCAATGTTTTGTCACGATGTCGGATAACGTTTTCATAAATACCAATGTTTTGTCACGATGTCGGATAACGTTTCTATTAATACCAATGTTTTGTCACGATGTCGGATAACGTTTCCTAAAATACCAATGTTTTGTCACGATGTCGGATAACGTTTCTATTAATACCAATGTTTTGTCATGATGTCGGATAACGTTTCCATAAATACCAATGTTTTGTCACGATGTCGAATAACGTTTCCTTAATACCAATGTTTTGTCAAGATGTCGGATAACGTTTCCATAAATACCAATGTTTTGTCAAGATGTCGGATAACGTTTCCATAAATACCAATGTTTTGTCACGATGTCGGATAACGTTTCCATAAATACCAATGTTTTGTCAAGATGTCGGATAACGTTTCCATAAATACCAATGTTTTGTCACGATGTCGGATAACGTTTCCATAAATACCAATGTTTTGTCACGATGTCGGATAACGTTTCCATAAATACCAATGTTTTACCACGATGTCGGATAACGTTTCCATAAAAACCAATGTTTTGTCACGACGTCGAATAACGTTTCCATAAATACCAATGTTTTGTCAGATAACGTTTCCATAAATACCAATGTTTTGTCAGATAACGTTTCCATAAATGCCAATGTTTTGTCACGATGTCGGATAACGTTTCCATAAATACCAATGTTTTGTCACGATGTCGGATAACGTTTCTATTAATACCAATGTTTTGTCATGATGTCGGATAACGTTTCCATAAATACCAATGTTTTGTCACGATGTCGAATAACGTTTCCTTAATACCAATGTTTTGTCAAGATGTCGGATAACGTTTCCATAAATACCAATGTTTTGTCAAGATGTCGGATAACGTTTCCATAAATACCAATGTTTTGTCACGATGTCGGATAACGTTTCCATAAATACCAATGTTTTGTCACGATGTCGGATAACGTTTCCATAAATACCAATGTTTTACCACGATGTCGGATAACGTTTCCATAAAAACCAATGTTTTGTCACGACGTCGAATAACGTTTCCATAAATACCAATGTTTTGTCAGATAACGTTTCCATAAATACCAATGTTTTGCCACGATGTCGGATAACGTTTCCATAAATACCAATGTTTTGCCACGATGTCGGATAACGTTTCCATAAATACCAATGTTTTGTCAGATAACGTTTCCATAAATACCAATGTTTTGCCACGATGTCGGATAACGTTTCCATAAATACCAATGTTTTGCCACGATGTCGGATAACGTTTCCATAAATACCAATGTTTTGCCACGATGTCGGATAACGTTTCCATAAATACCAATGTTTTGCCACGATGTCGGATAACGTTTCCATAAATACCAATGTTTTGCCACGATGTCGGATAACGTTTCCATAAATACCAATGTTTTGCCACGATGTCGGATAACGTTTCCATAAATACCAATGTTTTGCCACGATGTCGGATAACGTTTCCATAAATACCAATGTTTTGCCACGATGTCGGATAACGTTTTCATAAATACCAATGTTTTGTCACGATGTCGGATAACGTTTCCATAAAAAATACTAACATTTTCGCATTTTGTCATTATATATTATTATGAAAAACGCAAAACAACACGGGTTCCAATAAAGACGAGTTTATTTAAAAATTATCAGGAAGCGGTCTGCAGTCCCGTTTTTAACCAGATTACTTATAATTAAATAGAGAATATTACTCGTAGATTACATTCCTTTAAAATACAATACTATTTTTTGCTCCATGTCCTTACAATGTCTTGTAAATGCATCCCTGTTTTTTTCAAAAAAGTTTGTTGTACTTGTCACAGGTGACATTTATATAATATAGATATATTAAAAAACACACGCGTATTCGAATGCAACGTTGTGTCAAAATTTCAAAGCTATCGGTGAAGAACATTCGGAGATTTAAGGTTTTGAACAAACTAACATTTATTTACATTTTTGTTTATATATTCTCGCTGTACCCCCTCTGTCTGATAGATACACGATTGTGCATGTTGTTTTTACGTCCAACAGATGACACTGTTTAAAATAACATGTTTTAACCTGTCACAGGAGACATCTATATAATACAGGTTATATAAAAACACACGCGTATTTGAATGAAACGTTGGGTCAAAATCTCAAAGCAATCTGTGAAGAACTTGAGATTTAAGATTTTGAACAAACGAACGTTTACATTTATACAGATAGATAGAAGAAGAAGATAATTAGATTATATTAAAACAGTGGGTAGGGTAAGGTTATTTTTTAACAATTACAATGCCTAAGTTGCCTCTAAATTATAATAATAATAACATGGCATTTATATAGCGCAGTTTCATCACCATTTAATGGCCTCTATTTCATAATTAAAAACACAAATAAATATATTAGGACATATACGTACTAGATATTTGCAATACCGTTTGATAAAAAAAAATATTTTGTCAGTTTGGTCGAGTATTGTGTCCCCAAATCCAAAAAAACTAAAAATGTTGATAGAATAATACTCGTATTATGACCTGTTTACGCAAACTCTTATCATGAAAACAACACCGATATTCACTTCAGAAATGCCTCGACTAATATAGAAAACAACTTCGTCACAATATTAATGCTTTTCGTAAACAGTTGACTTACTTTTAAACTGTTTATTCACAATAAAAACTCCGTAATCAACACTTTTATAAAATTACAACTTTAGCGATAAACAAGAGCGACAACAACCACGCAGTCCATGCAATACCCAATTAATTTACAAATTACCTAGGTACCAATTTGCTTTACACAACCACAACGTACCGCAGCTTATACAACATATCATATTAAACAATGTATTATATGTGGTAAAGTTACTCATGTCATGTTGTGTTTTATCATGACCAGTGTGATCTTTGTCTCTCTGTCTGCGAAAATAACAGAACCGGTTTGGGTTCGAGTTTTGTCTGTAATTTTCGCAAGTCAACGTCATTTGACTTGACATTGACACGTGAGTGGTTTATTTAAGGGGGTGACAGATTACGCTATAAGTTCAAAGAGATTTATATAACTCCGTATTGTCATTGACCTGTCACATCTAAAAAGATGATGTGTTATAAGTGTGAGCGTAGCGACGATTTGAAAATTATGCGACCCATTACGCGGCTGTCATCTATCAAAGTGACAGATCCCACATAACTAAATGGATCCCACACAAAGAAATGATTTTCTGCGGCAGTCCCAAAATTGATCTGACCCCCTCTTCTGAGGAAGATTACAGTGTAGTGTGTCACCCCAACATGTAATACGGAATTTGTCTTGGCACACTTCTATCCGAAGACATCTTCAGTGTTTTTGATGATGTTAAAAATTAAAAATGCACTCCGTGAATTAACTAGATAATGATGACGGCCCCTATGGTGTTCTTGAAACTTACTATCTTTTAACGTTTTATGTTATTTGCACGCGGAATACAAATGTATTGATTATAACATAGTATCTATTCGATGTTTTATTTTGACAGCTGTGAAAAACACAGGGATTTCACCAAATTAACTGGAGCAACACAACAAACACAAGGATTTGTAGTTTCGCAGAATTTCAGAACAATTCATCAAATTTCAACGTTATTTTCCGGCTTCTGTGAAATTCCTATTCAAGTTCTGTTATCATATCATTATAGGCTAGTTGCTTGACAGAACTTGAAAAATTCTTTCACAAAACTTGATAATTTAAGAGTTGTTCAAATTTTCCTAAACAACCCGTCCTAAAATCACTAAAAAAAAGAAAGACAACAACTATTCCCGGGTTACAAATAACTCAACGATACGAGTAGGCGGCTTCTAGGTCTTCCAATCCCGGGATTTGTTTCAGAACTGTTATTACTGTGCTAACATTTTTGAATCTCGGGATCCCGGCGATAGGACCGGGAATTTTATAAACAGAGGAGTTGTAACAAATGTTTTATTTTTGTTTTCAGGATTTATAGAATAGGTAATATTGTAAAAATTAACATTTAAAATCATATATAACCCATGAGGAAGAATAGTATTATGCTCACCTTAGTTATTATTATTATTTAAGTACGTTTATTACAGCCTTTTTGTAACTATATTCCGTGCAGTTGAACACATCAATCTGCAATTTCTGCGAAAGTATTGCAAACTGCATGCAATCTCGGTACAAGGTAAATAATAAGTAAAAAGTCCTAAAAAACTTTCTAATTAATTTTACAACCCCATCTCAGGGTCCCCCCTCTCCTCCCAGCCCCCATGTGAATGCAATAGCTACGCCACAGGTTCCGGGTTCATGTGTTGTTTTTAACCTAATAATTTTCTGTATATAATGTTGTTTGAAAACAAAAAACAAATTCTTTATCGTGTTAGCAAATGTTCCAAACAAAGCCATCATTGATTTAATTTATTTTTATTGCTCTATTTAGGTATGTATTTATTCAGATCAGAGATTATCTACATTGGGTTAAACTACAAAACAATATTCACATCAACTATGAATTTTGAATACAAATTAATTTAGTAAATATTGTCAAGCGATGTTAGAACTACTGAATGTTATATTTTTGTTTTGTTTTATTATCTTTTCATCAACTTTAGTCAAAAGTCGTCGAGCCAAACGGCCGGCGCTTGTCAAACCCAGTAGACGTCTAGGTAGGTAATTTTTGATTGAAGAGAAAGGTACGAAAATAACATTGTTTATTCTTCTTCTTCTTCAATGGCGCTACAGCCCATTTCGAGCCTTGGCCTCCTTTAACATGAGCCTCCACCGCCCTCTGTCCTCGGCCGTCGACGCGTCGTCTTCCAATCTGCAACATGGAGTAGTCCTCTGGCATCTTTCCTGACATCGTCCTCCCATCTCAGCCTAGGTCTGCCCGCCTTTCGTTTGCCTCCCGGGTGTCCTGTTAGAACCTTCTTTGGTACACGTGTGCTTGGCATTCGGTGCACATGTCCGAACATTGTTTATACGTCTACATAATACGATTACAACCATATCAATTTTCGTATTTCTGTCAAATCAGCTGCAACTTGTAAGTTTAGTGAATTATTTTTAGCACAAAAGGGCAAAATGGAGCAAACGAAAAGAGATTATTTTAATAAGAATGCTTGGTAATTTTTGGATAGGGCCTGCCTGACACGCTTATTACGAATATTTTTTAGAAAAAAACTTTATATTCGCCTTAATTACTATAAAAGAAAACTTTTTGCATTTCGGGCGGCGGAAAATTATGAATTTAAATTTTCAATTGCATCGATGCGGCGGCAATCAGCTGCCATTAGGTACGTCACTGTTATGTTGGTATCCCTGATACATTGCGTAGATACGACTATGGCTAACTTCGTGGAATACAAATGGATTTGTATCACAAACCATGTTACACAAACCTAGCGTAGCCGGTAAACTACTTGAAAACTGGGATGTTTTTCTTGCCTTGACGCGAGCAGGCGTTATTAAGGGGCACTTTCTTTTGTATCACAAACCATGTTACACAAACCTCGGTATCCCACGAAGATAGCAACGGTCGTATTTATCTCTTGTTAATGCATCAATGATACCAACATAACAGTGCGTTCCTAATGGCGGCGCGTTGTCGCCACATCGATTCGCGAAGTGAATTTTGGTTTTACGCAATTGAAAATCAAAATGTATAATTTTCCGCCGCCCGAAATGCAAAAAGTTTTCTTTTATAGTAAGGCGAATATAAAGTTTTCTTCTAAAAATTATTCGTAATAAGCGTGTCAGGCCCTATCCAAAATTTACCGAATGCTTTTAGTATTTTCATTAAAGCTCAACTTTTATATGTCATAGTTGAATCAGAATAGTTGACCATCTGTTCATCATAATTCCACCACGGAAAATACTGTTAAGGCGAAGCTTAATCCCAAATCACTATTTTGATTAATCTTTATAACGAATTGGTGTACATTATGAATACCAAAAAATATGCTTTAGATAAATTAAAGGTTTTCCTATCGTTTTGCTTGAGTAGAATACAAATAAAAAATAAATTAATAAATAAAAAATATACATGTAAACTACTAAAAAAAATATTTTTTCAGTAGAAATGTATGAACGCGTAAAAGTAACAACTAAAAAAAAAACAGTATTATAGCTAAGATTATCTGTAACAGTTTCACTTGATTAACTTTTTTGCTTTCTTATAAAATTATTTACAAAATAAATAAAAACCAGTTTTGTGCTTGAAATCGAACGTTTCTAGACTCCGTTTGTCAAGCGATTTTAATGCCTATTACCTACAATATAAGGTATACCTAGAATATACACATTTTTGGCTTACAGCTTCTTCTTAAATTAAATTTTGGACAATTCTTCAATATACTTGATATTATATTTCATCAAAAAATACAATTGATGTTACACAACCTCCAGACTGAAAAGCCTATATATTTTTAGGTTACCGGAAAACTCATCAAAATGACAATTCAACACACCTATAAAAAGTATTATAAATTTGTGAAAGGTTATGAAACTAAAACTAGGTTAAATAGGTTACATATGTAATGAATTTATATCAGCTTTTAAAGGTGTATTGAATTGTCATTTTGAAGAGTTATTAACAGTTTTGCCGTGGCTCTGATATTTTTCATTTTGCCAGAGCTTTAGCGTGTACTACTGATCACTGTAATCAATAATATTCGGATGATTTGTATTTTTATACCGCCGTTTTTATGAAAAATAATCTCAAGGATGGATGCTGTGTTTTTTACTTACAACAGCAATATCACTTTGACTAAAGCACGCGAACACCCCAGCACAGATTCTCCTAGTACGTACTAGTGTTCACAAAACACTAGTACTAATCCATGCAGATACTGGTTATTAATATTTTTATAAGACTGATACTTATTATGTAAACTGTTTGTAAAATAATAGAAATTATTAAATAGGGCATCGAATTTCAACTAAGTGAGGTTAGGTAATTTTCTTTTATGCGGTTTTTGACTTCTGTTATCTTTCTGGGAAGGTTACCAGTGACGGATCCGTAAAAATTAGTTACAATAATATATCATAACATTCAATTCTTTTATTATTTTATATAATTTGGATATCTAATGAAATTATTTATTGCCTGTTTTTTTTAAATTTTTTATTATTATTTTTTTTTTATATTAACTCCACACAGGAGGCCCTGAAGAAAATAATTTCCCTCAGGGCATATGTCATCTTTGGGGATGCTGTGTGGAGGGTCTTTTTGTGGAGAGGAAGGAGTGAACATGGGTCTTGAAGAGTCCCATGTTGTAGGAGGGAGGAAACACAGAGGCCGGCAGTTCGTTCCACAGCCGAGCTGTTGAACTTGAGAACGAATCGTAGAAGCGACCCGTTCTTATGTGACAAATGTCAACCGTGTACAAATGTTGGGCGCGCGTTTGGCGTGTATCCCGACTACGCACCGGTGCCGAAGGGATCAATGACGCTAGTTCCTCAGAGCATCTTCCATTGTAATACCGATAGAACAAGGACAGCATACCTACCTGACGCCTGTGCTCTAAAGATTGCAGTCCGTTTGTTAAGATTGGGGAATCTATCAAACGGACCGCCCGTTTTTGCACAGAGTCAAGGGTTTTTTTCAGGTATTTAGGGGCTCCGGACCAGAGATGGCTGCCAAATTCGACAGTAGGGCGCACTTGCGATTTGTACAGGGTCAGCAGTTGTGTACTATTAAAGTATCTTTTTTATTTTTATTTTTTATAGTGAATACCTCACAAGAGTCCCAACTGCTCCCGTCTGGAGCCAGTGAGACTATGGCATCCCCAATTGGGGGATGTTGTGAGGCTGAAGGTAAGTGGGGAAGGGAAAGAGGACGGTGGGGAAGTACCTGGCTATTCAGATCTAGTCACTAAACACGGCTAAAGCCATTTGGAGCAACGTTTCAATTCTGAATGGTGGTCTTACACCAGGGCGATACTGGTAGTATCTTCCACTCTGGAACGTGCCGCAAATATACTATATATTATTTTAATTAATTAATTGTGAAATAACACAAATTAATCAAATAAAATTAGTTGCGCACGCCGGGTTCGAACCCGCGACCTTCGGAATGGCAGTCCAATGCGTTACCACTGGACTATGCCGGCCGCCCTGTACAGTACGCCCAGCTTCTGAGAGGCCAACTTTACTCTGGCTTCGATGGAGCCCCCGTACCTGATCTGGTCACTTATAGTTACACCAAGCATATCAATGGAAGGCCTGTTCGGAAGATTGCTTCCGTTGAAGGATACTAGATTATCATTTGGATCCCTTTTAGACGTAATCAGACATGATTGGGTCTTTGAAACGTTAAATTCAACGAGATTATTTTTACCCCAGGAGGAAATACTCTCTTGATAACCGTCCATTCTCTGCTTCAAAGCCCTCCGAGCCGTTGGAGTTTGTGTGCCCTTTGGGGGCTTGTCAAACAAAAAGCTATCATGAACTGTACTGTCATCCGCGTAACAATGAATCGGTGCACATGTCAAAAGGTCATTGATGTGCAACAAAAACAAAGTCGGAGACAGAACCGGTCCCTGTGGGACGCCAGCATTTATAGAGTGCGAGGAAGAGGTGAAACCGTCAGCAACCGCCTGAATCGACCTATCCCTTAAAAAGTCAGCAATCCACGTACACAGGGATGCGGGAAGTCCGTAAGAAGGCAATTTGTTGACAAGTCCCCGGTGCCAGACCCGGTCAAAGGCCTTGGATATGTCTAGTGCGACCGTTTGGGTCTCACCGCGACGTTCCAGGCACCGCCCCCAAACATGCGTCACATACGCGAGAAGATCACCGAACGAGCGGTACCGCTGGAATCCGTATTGACGGTCGTTGATAATTTTGTTCTTCTCGAGGTATGTGAGCAGTTTGTCGTTGATCACACGTTCCATCACTTTGGACAGAACTGATGTGATCGCAATGGGGCGGTAGTTGGCCGGGTTGGAGCGGTCACCTTTCTTGGGAATAGGGTGAATGACCGCTTTTTTCCAACCAGAGGGCACAGTGCCACACTTCAGGGACATTTTGAAGAGCTTTGTCAAAACTGGAACTATTTCCGCAGCACACCTCTGCAATACCAGGGCAGGTATTCTATCAGGTCCACTAGCTTTGTTAACATCGAGCCCCCGTATGACGTGGAGTACATCCCGATGCCGGATCCTCAGCTTTTTCATATAGAAGCCGCAGTGAGGAACCGACGGCGGAACAGCACCCCCGTCGTCGAGGGTCGAGTTTTCCGCAAACATTTTCCCTAATAGGTTAGCCTTTTCGGTGGCGGTGTTTGCTAGTGAGCCGTCAGGTCTGGTAAGAGGTGGCAAACTGGGTTTGCAAAAATTCCGACCTATTGAGCCCGCAAGCGACCAGAATGCTCTGCTGCCATGCGGGCAGGCAGTCAGCTTTTTGCTGATCTGCAGGTCGTGTTCGAATTTTGACCTATTAATGATTCTCTTGCATTCCTTTGCCGATTTGTTGTATGCTGATCTGCTTTCGGGCGTTCGAGATGTGTTGTAGGCTCGGTAAGCCGCGTTTTTTCGTCGAACTGCTTCGGAGCATTGTCGACTGAACCACGGCTTTGAGCCCACACCAGTTTCTTTAGTAGTCGATTGTATGAAGCCATCCATCGCCGATTTGATGACTTCACCAATCTCCTGGGCATATCTTGAAGGGTCCGAAGTCCGAAAACAAACAGCTGACCACGGAAAAGCGTTGAAATGGGCCCGCATACCGAACCAATCTGCTGACCTATAGTGCCACACTTTTCTCCTCAGCCTCTCATTGGTTGGTCTGAAGTTAACGGGGATTGATGTCGTCACTAGGCAGTGGTCGGATGATCCCAGAGGCGCTGTGACGTCAATCTTATAACCGTGTGGCACAGTAGTTAAGAATTGGTCTAACAGATTGGAGCGGTGAGTCTGGACATCAGGAACCCTTGTAGGCTCCTGAACCAGTTGCTCTAATCCGTAGCAAATGGCAAAGGATTCCGCCTGTCGGCCAGCCGAGTCCGTTGGGCCTGAGAACTTCAACCATGGTTCGTTATGAACATTGAAGACCCCCAGAACAATAAACTCGGCCGAAGGGTAGCGGGGCAAGAGATCATCAATAGTATCGCTCAAATGTTTGAAGAGTTCGGAAGTGTATGATTCGCTATGGTTCGGTGAGCGGTATAAACATGCGTAGAATCTTGCCGTACTGGCAAGATTGGCGCGCACCCACATTACGTCGAATCTGGAGTTTTCCAGACTCAATAGTCGTATACAGTTGATGTCAGCTCGACTATAGAGGCAGACTCCTCCTTTGAGTCGGAACTTGCTTGCAAGGGTAAAGCCCGGGCAGTCCAGATAGGAGGAGTCTGCCGGCTCGGCTATCTGAGTTTCGGATAGGAAAAGAAGGTTAGGACGTTGGGACAAAAGATGGTGATGAACAGAGTTTAAATTTGTGTGCAGGCCGCGAATTTTGGCAAAATTTACCAACAGTTTTGGCCCGCACCGGGGACGCCTGCTACTCGCCGCTGTATTGATGTTAAATTTATTTTGTATGTTCATGATATAATATACAATAATATAACATAACATTCAATTCTTTTATTATATTATATAATTTGGATAAATAATGTAATTATTTATTGCCTGTTATAACTAATTCATTACAAGTGGTTTCTACTGTTCAAGCTATTTGCAAGAGCGTCGTTCGATAGGTTGGTAAGGAGTCGACATAAATCGAGTGCTCTGACTCTGTGCAGAAAAGTCTGCAGACTGTTACCTTACTTTACTTAATGCGCAGGATCTTATGCTACGTATACACTTGCGAGCCGAAACGCGAGAAGAACCAATTATATAAGGTAAACAACGAATCATGGGAAAGAAACGAATCAATCAAAAAAAGTTACCAGTTCTTACCTTAAATAATTATTTCAAGTTTGGTACAATTTATTTTTTCTATTATACTTTTTTCTGTAATGGTAATGTTTGCTTGTCAAAACTCAAATAGTCTATGGATTTGAGAGCGCCTTTTCGACGTTAATAATACGTCGTGCCAAAATACGTAAATAGTGAATAAAACGAAAAAATATAATTAATTAACCATGGCGGACGCTGCGGCAAGGCAGCTTCAATATGAATACAAAGCGGTGAGCCATCTTTCCCTATTAATCTCAATGTTTTCGTCCGAAGTTATTTTAGGTTATGTATTTGTTTTTGTGAATATTTATGCTAAATTGATGTTTTTACAATGTAATAAATCGAAATGACTTGAAATATACTTCAATTAGATTAAAATGTCTCTTTTCTCACACTTTTCATTGAATTCTTTTACGTTTTTTAGATCATTTTGACAGTTTGTTGTCGAATTTCGAACGTATTTTTTTACCCACCAAAGAATATTGAAAAGTCTTAATTTAATTTGTTTAACTCTAGAATACTAATATAAATGTTTTACCCCTAAATAATAATGATCGCCTGCGAGTATAATGTGGAATTAAACGATATTTTTCATGTTAAAATTTTATGAAAAAAATTGCGATAATTCAATACAATTTTAACTTAAGACATACGTTATGGGTTATTATTATAACATTGAATTCAGGTAAATAATTACCTGAATTAATAACAATTTGTGAACACAACGCTAGTCTTTCACTTAATTCAGATTTTGGAAAAAGTATTGAAATATACAGGGTGTATCGGCACTAACCCGACAAACTTTAACCAGCTATTCCTTAGCACATTTGGAGTAAAAAATGTTATGGGCACTTTGCTGTCCGGTAGCATTTTTTTTTCAATTAAAAACAATAAAATTTAAAATTTCCACACTACATCACTGTCATTGGCATTATAAGCAAGTATGTCAAAAAGCGTCTTTGCTCTTTCGCACACACTAAATAATAATAGTAAAAATGAGACGAATGGTGCCGTGCCATTTCGTTGTGATTGTAAGTGTGCGCCAATATAGGTACACACGTGCATTATTCAACGGAATTTGAATAAAATATTTGCCAGATGGGTTTTCAAACTTTGACAAAGGATAAAACAGTGGTGACATGTGGTGAAAATAAGAATAATAAATTTTTTATTAAAAAAAAAACGTTACCGGACAGCAAAGTGCACATAAGATTTTTTACTCCAAATATGCTAAGGAATAGCTGGTTAAAGTTTGTCGGGTACGTGCCGATACACCCTGTATAATGCGAGAATATATTATAAATTATGTTTTTCTTGCCTTATTCAGCGCTTAGAAAATGACTGTTATTCTTTTTAGCCTCTATTGTAGGCAAGTTGTCGGATTGTGCCCGTAACAAACTACTGTCCGTTATTACAGCATCACAATATTATATTAAATTACTAATTGACGTGTAGCTGGCGTTGCTGTGGGTTATCCTTAGGAGATGGACAGATACAATTACTGATTTTTCTGTATGCCTTTTTTATAAATATACTATTCCGTAGAACAAGACCACGACACGAGGAGTCAAATCTCCACCTTTGCGTTATGGGAGCACCTTATCCTATTGATGGTGGGCCAGAATTTACGTGACAGTGAGAACCCAGGCTGGGTCGTGCACGAGATGGGCATTTTTTCAAATCGGCTGATTTCCACTCAAGTTTCAGTTCTCTAGCTCCAGATAAGCTAGAGTTATACGGAGGAGCCTGTCTTCCCGAAGTGTGTTTGGGACTTGGAGCGACAGTTGACAATCTATTGTGGATGTCCAGCTCTTCCAGAATTGATATATTAGTGATATCCCTTGATAGTAGACAATCAGAGATCCCATACTTTCCTTGATAGTAGACAATTAGAGATTCGGTACTTCCTTGTTAACGAAAGGTATTTAATACTAGATTAAAGAAAAACTTTATAATGAATGATCTCTCGACTGCTAAAATATCATGCATTCTATCATGTATGTGTGAAAGAGGTGGGATTGGGCGCGAATTTGAATAATTTGAAAGTATGTTGCCTGTTGTATACTGATGATGCGGTGCTGATTGCTAATAGTATAGATGATCTACAGTCTCTCGTGTCTAGGATGAACGAAGTTTGCATGAAGAATGAGTTAATGATGAATGTAAGTAAGTCTAAAGTAATGGTGTTTGAAAGAGAGAGTACGAAAGCAGTGTGCAATATAGTTGTGAATGAGGAATACTTGGAGCAGGTGGATGAGTTTGTGTATTTAGGAAGTATGTTCTAGAGAGATGGAAAGGCACTTGGCGACATTTATCCACTGGAGCGCCAAGATATTAATGATTAACTGGAGATTTTTGTACGTTTGGTTTTGAATTCGCCGACGATCATTAAAAATCTTTAAACTGCCGTTTAAAGCCATTAAATCAACTTATATTTCGTAATTTCTCTTAAGTTTGTAGGTTTTATAAAAAAATAAATGAAAAATAATTTTAGATTTTACTTGTCTTTACCTCATTTGCCCAAATCGTGTCCCGGAATCGGAAACTACGTCCGTTTATTTAATGTTGCTAATTTATACCAAAGCAATTACTGAGAAAGGAAAAGAAATGTCTTATAATTAGAGACACCCATTCATTGCTTTAATTTTTATGAAATTTACCATTAATTATTGAAAAAATAGCTTTTATTTTGCGTTTTCATAGCGTTTATAGCTAAATAGGATAACGTCAAGGAATTGGAGTCGGCAAGAGGGGAAAAACAATTAAATTAGCAAAATCACTTGAAACATGTTTATTGTATTATTTATTTATATTCACGCTTAAAAAGGCTTTTACATAAAAGTGATACATGATGCAGTGTTTTTTTTTTTATTTTGTATATTTACTCCACACAGGAGGCCCTGAAGAAAATAATTTCCCTCAGGGCCTATGTCATCTTTGGGGATGCTGTGTGGAGGGGCTTTTTGTGGAGAGGAAGGAGTGAACATGGGTCTTGAAGAGTCCCATGTTGTAGGAGGGAGGAAACACAGAGGCCGGCAGTTCGTTCCACAGCCGAGCTGTTGAACTTAAGAACGAATCGTAGAAGCGACCCGTTCTCATGTGACAAATTTAATGTCAACCGTGTACAAATGTTGGGCGCGCGTTTGGCGTGTATCCCGACTACGCACCGGTGCCGAAGGGATCAATGACGCTAGTTCCTCAGAGCATCTTCCATTGTAATACCTATAGAACAAGGACAGCATACCTACCTGACGCCTGTGCTCTAAAGATTGCAGTCCGTTTGTTAAGATTGGGGAATCTATCAAACGGACCGCCCGTTTTTGCACAGAGTCAAGGGTTTTTTTCAGGTATTTAGGGGCTCCGGACCAGAGATGGCTGCCAAATTCGACAGTAGGGCGCACTTGCGATTTGTACAGGGTGAGCAGTTGTGTACTATTAAAGTATCTGCGGGCCCTGTACAGTACGCCCAGCTTCTGAGAGGCCAACTTTACTCTGGCTTCGATGGAGCCCCCGTACCTGAGCTGGTCACTTATAGTTACACCAAGCATATCAATGGAAGGCCTGTTCGGAAGATTGCTTCCGTTGAAGGAGACTAGATTATCATTTGGATCCCTTTTAGACGTAATCAGACAGGATTGGGTCTTTGAAACATTAAATTCGACGAGATTATTTTTACCCCAGGAGGAAATACTCTCGAGATAACCGTCCATTCTCTGCATTGTGTACATAGGAGAATATCTGTATTATACAGGAGATACTGACAGTAAATAGATGTAATCCATTGTAAAGTAGGTTTCAAAATACATAATTGTAAAATTGTGATTACAAGTATAATGAGAAAATATATCAAGAAATAATAATAAAAAAAACTAAGAGTAACATAAAGTAAAAAAGAAATTACAACAACATTACATATAAGACGAAACATTAAAACTAATTTACCAACGCAACTCTAATTTGTAGGATTCGACAAAGTGTTGGTATAGATTATGCCAACACTTTGTCTCTTTATAAATGGAGTCAATAAATAAATCAATAGGACCCCCATACTTGTTGCCCAGATCATGCATCCTATTGGTCAGTGAGTGTGTCTGATAATTGGTCGTGTATGTATTGCAGAAGAATGTTATAATTTGTCTTGCATTCCTAGTTGGCACATGGAGTTTAATAGTGGTACTCTGTGTAACACAACCAGGTCTGTAATAATTCTCCTGTCAGACAGTGTTATTAGATGCAATTGATTCATCAAACTGATATAATTAATGTAATCGATAGGAATTCTTTAAAATTTACGTACTTTTTATTATTGATTGAAACTCAACATGGCACATGTTTCTACAGTAGAGTCATGTTCGTTCTACGATCTGTCAATACAAGATTATAGCGACTAAAAAATCTTTTTTATTATCGCTAAAAACACCATTTATCACTTTGATTCACGAAAATATCTTTAATGCTATGGATGCGGTAGTCTCTCTCGCTGCAGCAGCTGGTACAGTTCCTTCACCACCTAGGATTCTTGCAGCAGAGTCTCCATCTTCTATCTTCGTCGAACGTCACAGCGGTGCTGCCAAGGTCTGTTATCTATGTGAGGATATTGTGTCAGCGCTCTTTATTAGCAGCAGACACATGTCAGCGCTATATTAGCAGCAGACACATACCTGAACGGATGACGAACCTCGTGCTGGCACTGTTGGTGGGCACGGTAGTCTCTCTCGCTGCAGCAGCTGGTCCAGTTCCTTCACCACCTAGGATTCTTGCAGCAGAGTCTCCATCTTCTATCTTCATGTCACCTGTTCCTGTTCTTCATTTTACTTTACTTAACTTCACTTTATTTTGGTAATATTTATATTTTCTGTAATACCTGCATCAACTGTAAAGCGCCCCTGAGGTGATATCTCACAAAAGCTGCGCTATAAAAATTGTCCAATATTTATTTTATTATTTTATAATGGGTGTCTCAACATAAAATATATTATTTACATGATGAAGGGGCAAGTTAGAACAAATTAAATAATTTATTTTATTTTAAATAAAGTATTTAATAACATACCCTATTGTACTCGAGTTGACTTTTAATAAACACGGATTTGTTGTAATTTTCAGAACTCTAACTTGGTGCTGCAAGCGGACGTGCGCTTCATTGAGCGGAGGGGGCGCGATGAGGCCACCGGCGAGGTCATGTCGCTAGTGGGCAAGCTGACAGGCACGCGAATGGGCGACCGCCACCAGCGCACAAAGCCGGATCGCGCCGCCGAGCGCAAAGTCAAGTGAGTTCTGCATCATACCTTACTGGACATCAAATTTAATGACTGCAACTGATACGCACTTGCTCAAGCACTGTGAATTATAGTAGTTATCGTGTAATTCATGAGAATAGTTTTGCGGCACATTCCAGAATGGAAGGCACTCTCAGTATTGCCCTGGTGTAAAACCACCATCCAGAATTAAAATGTTTGGCCGCGTTTGGTGACCAGTTCTGAGTAGCTAGGTTCTTCCCCACCTTCCTCCTCCCCATCTCCTACCCCTCCCCACTACCTTCAGTCTCACAAAATACCCAAATTGGGGATGCCATAGTCTCAGTTGGGAGCAATTGGGACTCTTTATTTATTTTATTTTATTTTATTTTTTTTTTATGCTTCCGATTTTGTTGTCCCGGTTAAATCTTCCCCATAGGAAATATAAACCCTTCCACACAATTTTCCACAAATGATCATCTAGTCAATCAACATTATGCAAGTGCATTATACAAGCAAAATAAATACAAAACAATACAAGAACAACACGTCAACTCACCAGAGATCAAATGGGAAAATAATTCACCGACTCCAGATATTTTCATATCAGAGGGTTCGGCTAGGTAGAACTCCTAACAGGGTCAATCCGCACCAAATCATCCAGAAAATTTTGGATTTGTCACCCACCATCTCAGATTTTGATGAAACTTTAAATTTTTAATCCTTCCATATAGATAAGAAAATATACCAAATTTTACCTTCCTACCTCAACTCGTTTTTTTTTTATGGGCAGTTGAAGTTTGGGCAAAATAAGCGTTTTTACATATTCCGAGCACTCCGGAAGAGCTTGTACCTTCAATGAAAAAAAATGGTATCTTTGTCATTTATAGTGCAAATGCAATGAAAATTTTCAATATTATCAAGAAAACTATGCTGATTGCAGAAAAAAAATAAATAAACCCTTTACATTTATCTACTTGACTTTAAAAAATTACCAAAAGTAATTTTTTAAGTAATTTTTGGGACGGAAAAGGTACTTTACAAAAAAGCAATATCTCGGGAAGGTACAGTGTTAATGAAGTAATTTTTTTTTTATTCATATCTACAAATAGCATAGAATCACATACAAAAATAAAATTCATGGCATTTTACTTGCTTCAATAAATAAAATCCATTTTAAACTTTTTTCAAACTTTTTGTAATTTTTTTTTATTCTTATCTACAATAAACATAGTACAACCTAAAAAAATAAAACTCCTGGTATTTTGTGTGCTTCACAGTGTAGAAACGTTTTTAAAATGAGAAATCTTAATCATACAGAATTGTTCCAAGTTTTTTAAAATCTAGATACTGTATTTGCAAATAAAAAAAGTCAAACTTATTCGGTCCTTTACAACATGCTGGTAAGCTTGCAATGTAAGCTTAAGGCACCAACAAAATAATGTACCTTGTTCCTTACCCTGAATGCATACACCATAGCAATATTTTATAACAAGATCAACTTTTTAACTCTTTTCAATACAAAGTTAACTCTTTAAAAAACAAATACAATAAAAATAAAACAGGCAATGTAGGATTAGGTTAAATGAAAGTACATTACAATAATATTGTTTATAAATAAATGTTCAAGTTCATTTTTTACTTTTATTCTTGATCTGACCCATAAGATGGTTGAACTTTTGATCAGCATGATGAACGTCTTTTTCAAGAAAGTAGTAAGCTCTTCCTGAACCTTTTGTTGTGGGAGGGTCAACGATATTAAAAATATTTTGTAGTGGAACAAAACAAATATCTTCTTTTTGATGTGGCCAGTAAAAGGATGGAGCTGGGCCAAAAGGATGCATAAACTTGATTGATACATCACACTCGTCTTCATCTTTGGATACCACAAGTCCAAAAAACCAATGGTTGTCATATACGCAAGCTACATAAGAGTTTGTACAAATTTGTACCATACTTAGTTGCTCTGAGCGATTTCGTTCCCCACTGAAGTTAAAAATCAAAGCATAATCTGAATCTGAACTTATCCTTTTTGTGCCAACTTCATTTTCAGACAGAGGAACAAAGCAGTGGAAACCTCGAGTGCCTGGTATTGTTTTAGCTTGTGAAAAACGCTGCTGTAATTGTTGCCTGCAAGTGAATAAGCTTTCTTTTCTCAGCAAGTAAAAATATATATTTTCTACTCTCGACTGAGCTAGCCTTACAGAACTACCCCTTAAGTTCTTTGTTAGCGCTTATTCCGATTAGTTCTTCTTGTCATACGATAACCAAGTCTTCAACATTCCATTTCCACAGTCAAAATGTCCTCAAACTTAGTTTTGAAGTCTGTGTGAAGTGCATTTAAATGTTGAACGTCATTATTACCCTGGACGTTTTTCAAAAACAAGTTGGGGAACTAGGAAAATTTGCGGCTTCAATATATTAATTCTGACGAGAAAAGGAACGTAGACTCTATTTATATACATTAATAAACAACTTTACGAAATATAAACATACAAATATCAAATAAGTAATTTCTCAGTCTATTATTAGTATTACGTAAACTGTGTTATTTGTGTTAGGTGTATTGTGTCATTTACGGATCTCCTAAATATTGAGTTGAAGAGGTAAATGGGGATCCGCTCGTATGTACCCACATTTGAATCTCGTGGACCCCCAAATTTTTTTCTCGCTGACATAGACCCCCAGCAAGCCGTTATCGACCCCTGGGGGTCCATATAGACCACTTTGGGAACCTCTGTGTTAAATGAATGAAATTAATGAATAAAATCAATCGTCAACCTTGCGAGGATCAAATAATTTGTCTATGTTTATGTGTCACCAGTTACTGGACTGCACCTTACGGTGGAAATATTTTGGAAATGGACTGCGCCTTGCGAGGATAAAATAATTTTCTTCCACGCTAAAATATTTAACTAACAAATTATTTCTGAAAAACGTGCGCAAACCTAAAAAGATGATTAAAAAAATGTCAGTGGTAAAGTGTCAGTTAGGGTCGGTACTCTTGTGTAGCTTACAAAAAATATTCAGGCCTCTAACAAACATATACATATTATTATTTAATGAACAGGGAGCATTCTGCTGATTTCTAAATCCTACTTACACTCCTTTCTTCGCTCATTCGCTCTACATGCCCAAACCATCTAAGCGTCTCTTTCTTAATCTTACTCACTAAATTAGTTAATCCTTCTCTCCAAATAATAATCCAATCGAGCTACAGATAGGTTTATATTAGTAGAATGGATGACATTTTGTGGAAGTTAGTTCCATGCTTCCACTACTCTATGTTAGTAGAATGGATGATATGTTGTGGAAGTTAGTTCCATGCTTCCATTACTCTATGTTAGTAGAATGGATGACATGTTGTGGGAGTTAGTTACATGCTTCCACTACTCTATGTTATTAGAATGGATAACATGCTGTGGAAGTTAGTTCCATGCTTCCACTACTCTATGTTAGTAGAATGGATGACATGTTGTGGAAGTTAGTTCCATGCTTCCACTACTCTATGTTAGTAGAATGGATGACATGTTGTGGAAGTTAGTTCCATGCTTCCACTACTCTATGTTAGTAGAATGGATGACATGTTGTGGAAGTTAGTTCCATGCTTCCACTACTCTATGTTAGTAGAATGGATGATATGTTGTGGAAGTTAGTTCCATGCTTCCACTACTCTATGTTAGTAGAATGGATGATATGTTGTGGAAGTTAGTTCCATGCTTCCACTACTCTATGTTAGTAGAATGGATGATATGTTGTGGAAGTTTGTTCCATGCTTCCACTACTCTATGTTAGTAGAATGGATGATATGTTGTGGAAGTTAGTTCCATGCTTCCATTACTCTATGTTAGTAGAATGGATGACATGTTGTGGGAGTTAGTTACATGCTTCCACTACTCTATGTTATTAGAATGGATAACATGCTGTGGAAGTTAGTTCCATGCTTCCACTACTCTATGTTAGTAGAATGGATGACATGTTGTGGAAGTTAGTTCCATGCTTCCACTACTCTATGTTAGTAGAATGGATGACATGTTGTGGAAGTTAGTTCCATGCTTCCACTACTCTATGTTAGTAGAATGGATGACATGTTGTGGAAGTTAGTTCCATGCTTCCACTACTCTATGTTAGTAGAATGGATGACATGTTGTGGAAGTTAGTTCCATGCTTCCACTACTCTATGTTAGTAGAATGGATGATATGTTGTGGAAGTTAGTTCCATGCTTCCACTACTCTATGTTAGTAGAATGGATGATATGTTGTGGAAGTTAGTTCCATGCTTCCACTACTCTATGTTAGTAGAATGGATGATATGTTGTGGAAGTTTGTTCCATGCTTCCACTACTCTATGTTAGTAGAATGGATGACATGTTGTGGAAGTTAGTTCCATGCTTCCACTACTCTATGTTAGTAGAATGGATGACATGTTGTGGAAGTTAGTTCCATGCTTCCACTACTCTATGTTAGTAGAATGGATGATATGTTGTGGAAGTTAGTTCCATGCTTCCACTACTCTATGTTAGTAGAATGGATGATATGTTGTGGAAGTTAGTTCCATGCTTCCACTACTCTATGTTAGTAGAATGGATGATATGTTGTGGAAGTTTGTTCCATGCTTCCACTACTCTATGTTAGTAGAATGGATGACATGTTGTGGAAGTTAGTTCCATGCTTCCACTACTCTATGTTAGTAGAATGGATGACATGTTGTGGAAGTTAGTTCCATGCTTCCACTACTCTATGTTAGTAGAATGGATGATATGTTGTGGAAGTTAGTTCCATGCTTCCACTACTCTATGTTAGTAGAATGGATGATATGTTGTGGAAGTTAGTTCCATGCTTCCACTACTCTATTAGCAAGGAAGTGTTTCATAGAATTGGATGCAAAAGGTGTTTTATTAATTGAGTAGGAGTTAGGAACACGTATGTAAGCGCATCTGTAAAACCTATGCTTTATATTTCTGATTTTTATTGAAGTTAAGATAATAATTATGCGTTTGATGCATATTTTAATATCTATTCCCCTCAAGAAAAAATCCGAGGTGCGCCATATGGTAACCGGATAAATCATCACATCTTTAAAAAGTTATATAAAGTCATGGAAAGTGATTAAATAAACACTTTATTAACTGGGTCATGTAGGTTAGGTTAGGTTAAAAATTTTTTTTTTCATTGTTTCTAATGACTTCATACCACTTTTTAAAAGTGTGTTGAATTGTCACTGTGTTGAGTTATCATGGAACCGCGCCATATATAAAATACTAGCACACCCGGCGATGCTTCGCTATTGCAAACATCTTCCTCAGGCGTCTCCGACTTCTTCCACCATCCACTTAGTATACCACAATGTTATGACTTTAATTCCACTCCGTATTTCATTCCAGTGCCGAGTTATTGCATTAAGTATTCCTCGAGCGTCCCCGACTTCTTCTATCATTCTAACCACTCTCTAAACACTCCTTGCGCTAATAAGAACCAAATTTTAAATTATCAGTATATTTTGAATCCACAGGGCACAAACATACGAACATTTCCTTTTATATAATAGATAATATAACGTTGCATATGTTAACTGTGTAACTTTAATAGAATTCTATATATTTAGTGATTCTATATACTATGTAATTCTATATACTATGTAATTCTATATAATATGTAAATCTATATACTATGTAATTCTATATACTATGTAATTCTATACACTATGTAATTCTATACACTATGTAATTCCATATACTATGTAATTCTATATACTATGTAATTCTATATAATATGTAATTCTATATACTATGTAATTCTATATACTATGTAATTCTATATACTATGTAATTCTATATACTATGTAATTCCATATACTATGTAATTCTATATACTATGTAATTCTATATACTATGTAATTCTATATACTATGTAATTCTATGTACTATGTAATTCTATGTACTATGTAATTCTATATACTATGTAATTCTATATACTATGTAATTCTATATACTGTGTAATTCTAAATACTATGTAATTCTATAAACTATGTAATTCTATATACTATGTGAAATTCCCTAAAAAGGGCGTTTTAATAATTGTAGTCACGGAATGGAAGTAACGCATTCTATATCAGAAATGTTAAAAATGATTTTTTCATCGATGGTCCAAACCTATTTGTATATTTTATGCCAGCTATTTAAGACGCCACAAATTTAATGGTTCCAGACGTCAAAAGCGCGACGAGGCGCAGTACGACTTTGAGCGCATGAAAGGCGCCACGTTGACCGCCGAGGGCGGGGGGGAAGAGCCCGTGTCGGTCGCGGTGTACCGGCCGCGCACCCAGGAGACGCGGCGCGCTCACGATCTGCTGCTGGCCTTCATGCAGGGCGCGCTGGGTGACCAACCGCGCGACGTTTTGTGCGGGGCCGCCGATGAGGTAAACTACATTCAGTGATTCTATGACATGTATGTAAATGTATGCCAAGACAGGGAAGTACGGGAAACGCCGTAATTATTAGTATTTTTTTGTACATTGTATATGTCTTACCAGATAATGTATTTAAATAATAATATTTGGTTAATTTGTATAGCACCGTTTTTGTGCAAAATCACCTCAAGGGCGCTGTACAAATACAAATACATTTCTACAATGATCTATGTTATTACTAGAGACCGGATTATATGCAACAAAAAAAGCCCAAAATATGCATGCAAATATGCAATAAAAATAGCTAAAATATGCACGAAAATCCATAAAAAGGGTCAAAATATGCAATATGAAATAATACAGGAAGTCGTATTTTTACATATTTTTTTTATTTTAGTAAGCTATTAGTTCTCAAGGATAACAATTATATTTTCGAAAATATCAATTATAAAATGTATTTAACAATAAAATTTAGAATTTACCTTTAAAAACGTATATGACCAAGTACTGTTCTAAATGTTCTGTAGACAAATTGTGTCTACGATCGCTTAATATATTTTTGTAAGCGGAAAAGGAACGTTCTACGTCTACTGATGTGGCTGGACAGAATTTAAATTTGGGTGCGATTTTTGAACTTATTGTTCCGGGCAAAATTTCACCTGCCCCGTTGATGAAGTTACCAATTTGGCACAAAGGTTCAAACCCTGGGTTATTATTCAGTATGTTTTCAAATTTTTCTTTGAGTTTACTCGGGAATAGCTTTGGCAACGAAGAATTCATAAGGCGAATTTCCTTCATAACCTGAATAGATGCATTCAACGCCAATCCATGAGTTTCAAGCGTTTTTATACTTGCAGGTATGTAGGCGAAATGAGTGGTAATCATAGCTAGGTTTTTTTTTAATACTGGCGTCGTCAAACGATTCTTTGCACTGGAAAACTGCTAAAGCCTCTGCACTATCGAAGTCATTGATAACACCCTTGATGGCTTCAAAATGTTCATGGTAAAACATCGCAGCTTCGATCCATGTACCCCAACATGTTATTACTGGTTCAGGAGGTAAAAGGATATTTGGCAGTTTTTCTTTGTAGGCCTTTATACGAACAGGCGCCTTAAGAAACACTTTCTTTGCTGATGAAATCAGGTTATTTACATTCGCAAACGTGGATCTCACTTCTTCGGCAAGTCTGTGGATTCCGTAAGCAAAACACGTCACATGAATCAAATTGGGATAAAATACTTCGAGGGCTTTGCCTGCTTTGATCATATAGGGGGCAGCATCTGAGAGCAACACATACACATTTTCATCCGCAGAAGATTCAGGAAATATTTTTTTTATACCCTCATTCACAAATCTGGCGATCGTAGAATGATTTGCCTTTTCAAGTTCTCTGCAGGCCACCAAATAGGAAGGTGAAGGTTCAAGTTTTAATGCACCAACAAACAAATTTGCAATGTAACGGCCGCAAATGTCGGTGGTTTCGTCAGCTGAAATCCATATGATGTTATCCTTGAGTTCATTGCGTATTTCTTCCAGCACATGTAGATAAATTGATGGTATGTAATTTTTACGTAAAGTAGATTCATCCGGTATATTTTGATTTATGCAATATTTTCTGAGAAAATCTTTCAAGGCAGGATTTGTCAGTTTGTATAGAGGGATATTGCTTGCAAGAAATGCTTCACATAGATCCATGCTAAAGTGATTTTGTTGTTTACCTTTGGAGGTTACTTCACTGTTACTGCTACTTGCCACTGTAAAAACTTGTTGTCGTGGGCCCTTCTTCTGCACTCCTGCGATATGAACACTGGTTTTGACATGCTGGTCTATTTGGAACTTTTTTGTGCTAGAAATGTTTTTCTCGCAAACTCGGCAGTATTAAACTTTTCCGTCGTATGTAAATATTCCAGGATATTCAGCTATCCACGTATGGGCACTTTTTTTATCAGGGGGCATGGTTCACTTTCACAATGTACAACTTCGTGCAAACAAACAAAACACTAGACGAAACTCTAAAGAACAGCGCGTGCGACCAGTCAAAAACAAAATTCGCAATTCACTGAATTACCATAAAAATATACCAAATCACCCCTCATACGAATGAATGAATTGTTTTCGGCAATTAGCCGAATTAAGCCGAGTAGGCGCGAGCGCAGGCGAAGATGAGAGAGAGGTTCCCCCCCCCCCCCGCTCCGGCCGCCGGCCGTAGCGATCAGTAAGATCAGTTATCCGTTCTTCACTCAGCTTCGCTGGCCGCGCGCCTTGCTATCTGACGTCTATAGTGTCGCTATGTGAGGCATCTGAACGATATCAAGCGTAAATATGCAAGATCTCAAATTATTTGCTAAAATATGCAACTACCGCTGAAAAGGGTCTAAATATGCATTTGCATATGCAAATATGCAAATGCATATAATCCGGTCTCTGGTTATTACTAACTATAGACTATTATTTTTTAATAATAAACTAATGTTTATAAGAAAAGGTTTTTATGCATAGCACAAATTGTATACAAAGTGTATCGGCACGTACCCGACAAACTTTAACCAGCTATTCTTTAGCGCATTTGGAGTAAAAAATGTTATGGGCACTTTGCTGTCCGGTAACATTTTTTTTTAATAAAAAATTTATCATTCATATTTTCACCACATGTCACCACTGTTTTATCCTTTGTCACAGTTTGAAAACCCATCTGGCAATATTTTATTCGAGTTTCGTTGAATAATATACGTACGTACCTATATTGGCGCGCTTTTACAATCACAACGAAATAGCATGGCACCATTCGTCTCATTTTTAACTATTATTATTTTTGTATGAAAGAGCGAAGACGCTTTTTGACACACTTGCTAATAACAGCTATTGAACACGAGAAACAATGCCAATGACAGTGACGGAGTGTGGATTTTTTTATAATTTTTTGTTTTTAATTGAAAAAAAATGTTACCGGACAGCAAAGTGCCCATAACATTTTTTACTCCAAATGTGCTAAGGAATAGCTGGTTAAAGTTTGTCGGGTACTTGCCGATACACCCTGTATGCATTAACTACTGGCCTGAAATATCCGTACAAATTGAAAATATCTCCCGAGTAAAAATGAATGCCGCCGACGGGAATTGAACCCGCACCTTCTAATGTCCGGTCAGGTGCTCTGGACCACTGAGCAACGTCGGCTTATTCCCAACCCGCCAAATAATTCTATATGTACAAGTATTTCAATCGACAATTACTGCTTATTATATATATATATATAGGGTTTTCCAATAGGAGGTGTTATTTTGAATAGTCCGCTATTTCGGTAGATGTTATTTTTGAAGCTGTCATTTTTTGACATTTGACAAGTAGAAACTACGCCATTAATAAAAATGGAACGATACACGCTTCAACAACGCATTGAAATTATTAAAATTCACTTGAGTGAATCAAATGCAAATCATCTCGAGTGATGAGGCCCATTTCCACCTCGGTGGCTTCGTCAACAAGCAAAATTGTCGCATCTGTTGCTCGGAAAACCCAAGAGTTATTGTTGAAAACCTCTCTATCCTCAACGTGTGACTTTATGGTCCAACGGAGTCATTGGACCTTACTTTTTCGAAAATGAGGCTGGAGCAACAGTTACGGTGAATGGATTGCGCTATCGAGAGATGATTAATGATTTTTTATGGCCGGAATTGGATGGTATTGATCTGGACAACGTTTACTTTCAACAAGACGGCGCTATGTGCCACACAAGCAACGAAACCATTGATCTTTTACCGGAAACGTTTCTTAGAATATCAAAAAAGCACCTCTTATTGGAAAACCCTGTATATATATAAATTTTTTGTTTTTTTTTTGTCTTCTTCAAACTATTATCAACTTATGTCTAACGGATTGCATCCACCGGTTCGTCGATCAATATTACAAAATTATATTTACAATGCATCTGATTGATGAAAGTGATCACAATACAAGCAGAATTTTCCGCTTACCGTGGTGGTAGTAGGAGATTTTCAAATATTGTCAGGTTATTCGTAACCCGTGAATGTTTGTCTTTCTTTTTAAGAAAAAATAAAAACTTCATCCTAAATATATATTTATAAATAATTGCATATATCTATCCTATGAATTTTTCCCTGGATAGAGAACTGTTTTTTTTTCTTCTGTATAATGTTAGTACTACATATTAATATGCCTTTTTAAAAACGAAAGTATGACATCTGACGCGGATTTTGCGATGTGCTTTTTCACAGATTAAAATAAATATGTTTTCAAGTGTGAAAGCGACAGGCAAGAATAATATTCAAATACATTATTTCCTTGCCAAGTGAATTAAATATGTTTTAGTATGCTAGGAGTATTTTTTATGGTTCAAAATACCTTAACCTTCCAGCGGGCGCGCTGTCGTAAAATTTACGACAGACAAATTTA